>NW_028012153.1:0-813 GCF_054177405.1 Leptonychotes weddellii
CATGTGTACAACCCCAACCTGTCTCTCCCCACTGGACTCTAGCCCCAGAGCTGCTGCCCCTGGAGGCTTGTTCAGACACTCTTAGAAATCCAGAGCCCAGACACATCACCTTCAGGGGTCTGGGGCTGACGCTGTTTTCACAAGCACACGAGGACATTCAGAGGGAGGAATTTCTCCTGAACATTACTGGCTGGTCTTCCGTGCCAACAGATCTTTCCCCTTGTGGCGGCAAAGACTGCCACTGTGGCCTAGATCCTTCAGTTTATCCCAGGACCAGGAGGGCTGTGGGCCGTTATTCATCACCACCATCACCGCCATCATCACCATCATCACCACCACCATCATCATCATCACCATCATCACCATCATCATCATCACCATCACCACCATCACCATCATCACCACCACCACCATCATCATCACCATCATCACCATCATCATCATCACCATCATCACCACCACCATCACCACCATCACCACCATCACCACCATCATCACCATCATCACCATCATCATCATCACCATCACCACCATCACCATCATCATCGCCATCATCACCATCACCATCACCATCACCACCATCACCATCATCATCACCACCATCACCACCATCACCACCATCATCACCATCATCACCATCATCATCACCATCACCACCATCACCATCATCACCACCACCACCATCCCCACCATCACCACCACCATCATCACCATCATCACCATCATCATCATCACCATCATCACCACCACCGTCATCACCATCACCATCACCATCATCATCGCCATCATCACCATCACCATCACCATCACCAC
>NW_028012154.1:0-813 GCF_054177405.1 Leptonychotes weddellii
CTGGTTTATGGGGTGAGTTACCACTGGTAGAGAAGCTTGCAGAACATGTAACCTGGTCGCATGGATTTTTCCCTGCTATTCCTATTTTTCTTTTGTCTCACATTCTGCTTCCCAATTGCTTTTTTTTTTCTTTTAACTGTTTTGCTGTTATGGCTTCCTGTGCTTGCTTCTTTTCATTTCTGCTTTTATTACTTTCCCTTAATTCTGTATTATCTAATCTGGTTTTTAAATTTAGCCCTGAAACTGAAGTATTAAATCATTGAAACAAATCTCAATTCATCAGGTCCTACTAACCAACTGTTGCTTTAAAGTCAACTTTAACTCTACCTTGGGTTGCATGCTGATTTAATGTAAGTGTTCCATTAACAGCATCACCAACTGTGTACTGATTTTTTTTTTTTAAAAAAGACAATTACGATGAAGCTCTGGTGACAGATGATTAAAATCTCCAACAAGCCTCCGGTCATTGGGTTCTAACAGACCCACACTGCCGTCTTATTAATTAGGAATATTTTACCAATAGAAAACAGGAACCCTGCAGTGGTGATGCTGGGGATCTAATATGAGTAATGTAAAAGCTAAACTGAACTTTCAATCATCCAGTCAACTAATACTTTAGTGAATTTTTACAATGGGGTGAGCTTCATTCTAAATGCTGATATACAGAAGACAAAGTTTGTGATCACCAGAGCTTACATTCTGGTTTTGATGACAGGCACAAACAAATAAATGTATAATATAGCAGGTAATTTCCAGATAATAAGATGATGAAGGAACACCAAGCAGTGTAGAAGGTAGAGAGAGAAAAGTATG
>NW_028012155.1:0-813 GCF_054177405.1 Leptonychotes weddellii
AAGACTATATCCAGCTAGGCTATAATTGAAAATAGAAGGCGAGATCAAAAGCTTCCAGGACAAACAGAAACTAAAAGAATTTGCAATCACCAAGCCAGCCCTACAAAAAATATTGTAACAGGTCCTTTAAGCAAAGAGAGAGCCTAAAAGTAACATAGCCCAGAAAGGAATAGAGACAATATAAGGTAACAGTCACTTTACAAACAATACAATGGCACTAAATTAATATATTTCAATAGTTACCCTGAATGTAAATGGGCTAAATGCCCCAATCAAAAGACAAAGTGTATCAGACTGGATAAGAAACAAAAACAAACAAAAAAACAAGACCTTTCGAGACGCTGTCTGCAAGAGCCTCATTTTAGACCCAAAGGAACCTCCAGATTTAAAGTGAGGGGGTGGAAAACCATTTACCATGCTAATGGACATCAAAAGAAAGCTGGGGTGGCAATCCTTCTATCAGACAAATTAGCTTTTAAACCGAAGACCATAAGAGATGAGGAAGGACACTAATCATACTTAAAGGATCCATCCAATAAGAAGATCTAACAATTGTAAATATTTATGCCCCTAACATGGGAGTAGGCAATTATGTGAGCCAATTAATAACAAAATCAAAGAAACACCTTGACAACAATACAAGGATAGTAGGGGACTTTAACAACCCCCTCACTGAAATGGACAGATCAAGTAAAGAAAAGATCAACAAGAAAATAAGGGCTTTAATGGACACACTGGACTTCACAGATCTATGCACAGCGTTCCATCCCAAAGCAACAGAATACACATTCTTCTCTAGTGTCCATGGAACAT
>NW_028012156.1:0-813 GCF_054177405.1 Leptonychotes weddellii
TAGGATGTCCCTGGGCTCACCTCTTGCCTAGTGGCCGCCTAGAGAGCACCCACAGCGGCATAAATAACCCAGAAAGCAGCCAAAAACTGGCAGAACAGACTCTCCGCAGCCCGGCATAAACAAGAGGCCACAGAGAAGCAGATCCACCCCGTCCGATCGCACTTGGCAAGATCCCATCAAAGCGGTGCACAAGCCTGGCGTGTGCGCCCAGCCCAGACAAGGGTCAGCACCACTCAAAGTGAGTCCTGCCCCAGGGAGAGGGGAAGATAACCACACACCCGGTCTGACTGTGACCCCAGCAGTGGGCTGGGGGCAGGCAGTGGGTCTGACTGCAGGCCCCACCCACCAACAAAAGCTTCTCAGGGGACGACACAGGGACAGCGCCTGCAGTTTGGTGCTACTGCATCTCTGGCAAACAGCTGGTCTGACTCAACTCAAGCCCACGGCTGTCCCAGACCAGCCCACTAACACCACGGGCACCAGACTCTGCCCACAACAGGCAGAGAGCCGTCGCAGACAACAGGACTGAAGGCAAACACATCCCAGCCACAACGGTAGGACACTTCTGCAGCAACACACGTAAGAGACACCCCCTGAAGCACCAGGTTCTGGGGAACAGATATTGCACTGCAGGACTTCTTCATAAAGCCACTACTTTCAAGTGCAGGAGATGTAGCTGACTTTCCTAACACAGAGAAACAGACAACGCAAGAGACAGAATGAGGAGACAGAGGAATATGTCCCAAATCAAAGAATAGGACAAAATCAGAGCAGGAGACCTAAGCAAAACAGAGATAAGTAATATATCTGATA
>NW_028012157.1:0-11673 GCF_054177405.1 Leptonychotes weddellii
AAAACTGTATCCCAAAATTTTAAAGAGAGAACAAGGTATATATATATATATGTATATATATATATATATATATATCAAAAATAAGGGTAACTACTATGAAGGGATAGAATATGACTCTAAAAATGAAAAATAAAAAATATTTTTTAAAAAAGGGATTGATAAGATGTTGGTTGAAAAAGGGAAAAAGAAAAATTCAAAAAAAAAAGAAAAGACAGTTAAAAAAAAATTAAGTTTGAAAGACTAAAGAATCCTGGGGAAAAAGCCATGAATTCTATGTGCAGTATTCCGCTAGCGCTGGAGTTCTGCCGTTCTCATTGATTGGTAAACTTGGTCTTGGCTGGATGTTCTTGCTGATCTTCTGGGGGAGGAGCCTGTTGCTGTGGTTCTCAGATGTCTTTGCAGGAGGCGGAATTGCCCCGCCCTTGCTGGGTCCGGGCAAGTAATCTGCTCGGGTTTGTTCTCGGGAGCTTTTGTTCCCTGCAAGCTTTCCATACAGCTTTGGAGGACGAGAGTGAAAATGGCGGCCTCCCAATCTCCGCCCCGGAGGAGTCGAGAACTCGGGGCCCCAGTGCTCAGTGAACCCCCAGAGAAAAGCAGTCAGTTACTCCCATCTCCCCGGTCTCCGGCCGCACTCCGTGCTCACCCGGCCTGTGACCGAGTGTTTCTATCTCTGGCACACGACCCGGTGTGGAGTCTCCAAACCCAGCAGATCCCTGCGGTGTGCTCCCGTGCCGCTCCTCCCAGGGAGGAAGGGGAGTCTCCCCGGATCTGCCACTTGTTGGGTCCCTGCTGGAGGAGCAGTGGCCCGACTGTGCCGCGGATCACGGTTTATGGAAACCCTGAGCTGAGAGCCCGCGCCTCGGCTCCGTCTCTGCAGCTGGCTTCCCTGCTCTGATACCTGGGAACTCTGCCGCACTCAGGCACCCCTGGTCTTCCTGTGACCCCGAGGGTCCTGAGACCACACTGTACCGTGAGGGTCCCACCCCCCACTTAGCCACCGGAGCGATGTCCCTCAGCGGAGCCGACTTCTAAAAGTTCCGATTTTGTGCTCTGCACCTCTATCACTTGCCAGAAGCAGCCGACGGAGGCCCCCTCCCCCGCCGTCTATCTTCCCGAATATCGCCTCGGATTCACTTCTTCGCACGTCCTACCTTCCAGAAAGTGGTTGCTTTTCTGATCAGAGAGTTGCTGCTCTTCTTTTCTTTGATCTCCTGTTGAGTTTGTAGGTGTTCAGAATGGCTTGATCCGTATCCAGCTGAATTCCTGGAACCAGGCGAAATCCAGGTCTCCTACCCCTCTGCCATCTTGCTCTGCCTCCCTCTGTAAACTTTTCACTCTTTATTTCTGTGCTTTTGAAACAAGGTGTTAAATAATCTCAGGGATCTGAGGAAACAGTAAAGAAATTTCTATCTCTCTTTTCTCATATTTTTTTGTTTGTTTTTAGAGGTGGGAGGGGCAGAGGGAGAGGGAGAGAGAATCCTAAGCAGGCTCCACACCCACCAGGCTCCATCTCATGACCCTGAGATTATGACCTGAGCCAAAATGGAGATTCAGACACTTAACTGAGCCACTGAGGCACCCCTCTCTTTTCTCATATTTGATAGATTTGGAAGTTTGGAAGTGGTTATTGTAAACCAAATTATTAAGTCTTAATAGTACTTTCTTATATGTGTTTGAAAAATGGATGTTATAGTTTTATGCCACAGAAGTTTGTATAATAATAAACTCTTAATGGATTGTTTTGTGATGCATTACACTATTTTCCCTGAGAATTCTTTTGCGGGGAGAAAATGTCTATCCTGCATATTATAAAAATAGGTCAGGTGTATTAATGAACAGCATGGCAGTGCCTTTTACATCTTTGTCATAGTTCAGGACCTTTAACTTAAGATCTCAATAAATGTTTGTTGAATAAAGATAATTTGGAAAACAGGCAAAAAATCATCCCATATTCTCATCAATAAACATATCCACTCTTAGCATTTATGGGTATTTCATTCCAGATCTTTTTTTCCCCAAGGATAATGAGCAAGCTTCCATGTTATTATTATAATTTTTGTAACCATCATTTCAACTATGTTTTTTCAAAATGGAAATATCTTCATATCTTTCTTCTCATTATAATATGAAAGAAATAAAAAATTCAAACCTTAAGGAATGCATTAAGTGCAAAATAAAAATTCTTTACAGTTTTACTTTCCAGAGATAACGTGTTTAATAGTTTTATCTGTCACTTGAAACACCTACTTATTATTCCATTTAGTGGGTATAATTTACTCAGGATTTTAGTTTACTTAGGTTTTTCATTATTATTGGATATTTAAGGGTTTTCTTCCAATTTTAGCTATTATAAGTAATACTCCAGTGAATATCTTCACACATAAAGCTTTCCCCATATTTATTTCTTGGAGATAAATTTTTCAAAATGGAATTATTGGATCAAAAGCTATGAATGAACTTAAGGCCTATGAAAAAATATTTTCAAATTGCTTTCAAAATGGTTGTGCCAAGTTACATTTTCGACAAGGTCAAAAGGTTGAAACCTGGTGTAAAAATACCAGGTTCACAACACCAGTGCCAGAGTAGAATATTATCATTCAACAAAGTACTTGCTAATATCATGAGAAAAATAGCACTTCCCTGTGGTTTTATTTTGCATTTCTTAAATTTCTATTGGAATGTTTCCCCATATTTGTTTACTAGTTGCATTTTCTTTTGTGGATTGTCTATTTATATTATTAGGCTATCAGAGTTGTGAGTTTCCCCTTGTTGTATATATGAACCCTGTAAATTGTAATGAGAAGGATAATTTATCTACTATATAACCTAATTTTTTTCTCAATGTATGCCTTTTTTTTTTTTAAAGATTTTATTTATTTATTTGACAGAGAGAGACAGCAAGAAAGGGAACACAAGCAGGGGGAGTGGGAGAGGGAGAAGCAGGTCCCCACTGAGCAGGGAGCCCGATGCGGGGCTCGATCCCAGGACCCTGAGATCATGACCTGAGCCGAAGGCAGATGCTCAACGACTGAGCCACCCAGGTGCCCCACGATGTATGCCTTTTAATGTTGATTTTTTTTATTAACATGGAGAAATTTCCAAAGTTTTGGGTTATAGAGGTATTGATCTTTAGTTTCTTCTGTTGCTTTTGAGCTTAGGAATTCTTTCTCCCTCCAGAGGGTTTATAGCTTTTCTCTGCTATGAGTTTTAACTACATAACTTTTTGACCCATCTGGACATTTTTTAGTTATGGCAAGAAAGGAAGTTCTCTGGTTTGTTTTTCAATTCTTTTTATTAAAAATTTTTTTAAAAATATTTTATTTATTCATTTTACTTGAGAGAGAGAGGAGGGGCAGAGGGAGAAGAAGAGACTCTCAAGCAGATTCCATGCTGCACATGGAGTCCAACATGGGGCTCAGTCCCACAACCCCAAGATCATGACCCAAGCTGAAACCAGGAGTCAGATGCTCAACAGACTGAGCCACCCAGGTGCCCCTTGTTTTTCAATTTTTTATCACATTTCCTCAACATTTATTAAATAATTCTTCCCCTCTCTGCTGTTTTATGATTGCTCCAATATCATACTTTCAATTTTTAAGTACCAAAAATTGGTACCAAAAATTAGATAAGGTCCAATTCTGAGTTTTTTATTTGAATCTGGGCATGTGTGCCTTTTACTTATTTGCTTATGTATTACATGATTTTACCTACCTTAATTTTATAGTTGATTCAGCACATATTTATTGAGAGCTCACATGTATTAAGATCAGTAACTGACTAATAACATTTCTTTTATGCCTTTTTATTTGATATTCTTACCTGCTTACCCTTTCTGATGAATTTTAGAATATTTAAAGTCTTCATAATCCTGTTGGAATTTTAAATACAAATATAAATTTTGGAAGTTTTGATATTTTTGCAATAATTTTCCCATTCTTATTTAAATCTTATTCTATAAGTAAAGGTTTGTGTTTTTTCATACTATGCATATTTCTCATGGAAATTTTCCCTTTTTAATTTTTGTTATTTCTTTTTTTTTTATTTTTTTATTTTTTTTATTTGTTTATTTGAGAGACAGAGGATGAGAGACAGAGAGCATGAGAGGGAGAAGCAGACCCCCCGCCGAGCAGGGAGCCCGATGCGGGACTCGATCCCAGGACTCCAGGATCATGACCTGACCCGAAGGCAGTCACTTAACCAACTGAGCCACCCAGGCGCCCCTAATTTTTGTTATTTCTATAGTAAACAAAATGTATTTTAAAATTATATTATCTAATGGACTAGTATTAGGAATGTTGTTGATTTAAAGAAATACTTATGTTATATCTGGCCATTTTCCTAAACTCTTTTCTTAGTTCTACTAGTTTTTAGAATTTTCTCTTTGGATATCAAGGTGGTCACTCATCTGCAAAAAATGATAATTTTGTCTTTTTCTTTCCTGCATTTATTATTTTTATTTTTAAAAAATAAATAAGATGAAATATAGGTGATAGAAAGCTTCCTTGCTTTGTGCTTTATTTTTTTAAAGCTTTTATTTATTTGAGAGAGAGAAAGAGAGCAGGGAGAGGGGCAGGAGAGAATTCCCAAGCCGATTCCCCACTGAGTGCAGAGCCTGGGACCCAGGGCTTGATTCCAGGACTCATGAGATCATGAGCAGAAACCAAGAGTGGGGCACTCAGCTGACTGAGCCACCCAGGAGCCCCTGTGCTTAATTTTAATATTATGCCTGTAGAATTTCTCTTAAGCCTGAAGCTGGTTGATGGTTTGATATAAAAAATAGCTTCTATTTATTGGGTGCTTATCATGTACCAGGTGCTGTGCTTTGTATAGATGAGGTCAGTAGTGGTGTTAGTTGACCCTGGGTCTGTTAAAGTTTCCCCTCTTTTCTTTCTTATTTTTAAGCTATTATAAAATCAGGAATGGAGGTTAATTTCATCAAATTCCTTTCTGGCATCTGGTGATTTTTATTTGTTGATGTAATGATGTTATAAATGTATGTTTGATCCTTTGTATAAATTTGTATTTTTTTCTTATTGAAAGAATTTGAACAGCTTCCAATTATTCGTATATGAGGATAAAAAATAGATGACAAGTTGGGGCAGATGATTAAATGGAGCATTATCTTATGGATTTTTTTGTTTAGCTTTTTGTTATATTATATTAATAAATTTCTCAGGATTGGGCCATTCTTACTTTCCCTGTTTAATTCTATTTGGTTGCCTTAGAAGATATTTTGTTGAATTCTATTTGCAAACATTTTATTTGTAATTTCACTTACACTCTTAATTGAACATTTTCAAAAGTCTCCTTTCTTTCCCTCTCCCCTTCTTTTCCTCTTTTCCTTTAAAAATGTTGTGCTATTTCTGTAAGATTTTGGCATTAGGGCTATATTTGCTTTTCTAGAATTAATTAGGTTGTTTTCCATTTCTTTATGTTTTGGAGCTGGATCTATTTATTTAATATAACACTCTCCATTCCTAAAAATTTGAAAGCCTTCACTTATAAAACAGTGTAAGCTAGGAACATAAGCATTCTGGTAAATAAGACAAGAAAAAGTGTGAGAAGATAGATACATATTTTTATTCCTTGAAAATGTCTGCCTTTCTTTGTAAGTTAATTTCCCTTCTCAAATAAGAATGATAACAAGGACCCTTGTACTTTTGAGATTAATGTAATATTTTCAACTGGAATTTTCCTGCTGCCATAATTACATTTGCTGCCTGTCAGTTCAGACTTGATGGTCTGTTGACATTAGTGGACCCTGCAAAGCTTCTTGTTTGTTTATTATTCTATTCTTGTTCTGCCCAGGTGACAAATCCATGTATTTTCTTCTTGGTTGGCATCTTGTTTAGAGCATTTTACTGTAATGACCCTTGGGGCTCCTCAGAGATGCAATGTCCTTCTCCTTTGTGAGAAAGCGTGGTGCAACCAAAAAAAAAAAAAAGAAAGCGTGGTGCAAATTCTGGGAGCACGGGCTACTTTGGAGATAGATGGATTTGACTTTCCAAGCCCACCCCACCACTTAGTAACTGTTGACTTTCCTAAGCCTCATTTTCTTCATCTGTAAAGGGGGAACAGAAACAAACCTTAAGACATTGGTTTTACTAGAAAATACTTTTAAAATGCTGAGCGTAGATTCTGACACCCAGTAAATAGCCAGTGGTGGCTCTTCTTATTTGATGCTTTATGTTCATTGCCTCTTTATACCAATAGTGTCAAATGTGTTCAGAGACGTAAAAAGTGCTAACTTTTTAATTTAAAAATGAGCTTTATTGAAATATAATTTACATAAGATGCAATGCTGCCATAAGTTTTGACAAATGTATACATTTCCATCTGCCCGAATGGTCCCCATGAGCTCCTTCCAAATCAGTCCCATCTGCCCACTTCGGTTCTAGGCAACCACTGATCTGCTTTCTATCATTATAGATTAAATTTGTCTTCTGTAGAGTTTCATGAGAATGGACTTATGTAGTAGGCACTCTTTTACACTAGTTTTTTTGTTTTGTTTTGCTTTTTTCCAGAGTAGTGTTTTAGAGATTCAACTATGTTGTTGAATGGAACAGGTTTTTTTTTTTTTTTTTAAGTTCCATTTTGGTTGTTTTCAGTTTTTGGCTATTATGGCTAAAGCTGCTATAAACATCCATGTAACAATTTTTATTTATTTTTTTTTAAAGATTTTATTTATTTATTTGACAGAGAGAGAGAGACAGCGAGAGAGGGAACACAAGCAGGGGGAGTGGGAGAGGGAGAAGCAGGCCTCCCGCCGAGCGGGAAGCCCGATGCGGGGCTTGATCCCAGGACTCTGGGATCATGACCTGAGCCGAAGGCAGACGCTTAACGACTGAGCCACCCAGGCGCCCCCCATGTAATAATTTTTAAAAATGAGTGTGTACCTATGTTTCCTTTTCAAGAGGTTTTTGGGAGAGGAATTCCTGAGTCACATGGTCAGTGTATGTTAAACTTTCTAAGAAATTGTCAGTTTATCAAAGTGGCTGTACATTGTTTTACATTTCTAACAGCAATGTCTGAGAATTCCAGATGTTCCACATCCTAACTTATATTTAATATTGTCAGTTTTAAAAATTTCAGCCATTTGAGTAGGGAAGTAGTGGTAGCTCATTGTGGTGTTAATTGCATTTCCTTTGTGACTAAAGACATGGAGCATCTTTACAAATGGATTTTGGCATTCCATGCATCTCCTTTTGTGAAATTTCTGTTCAAATATTCTGCCCATTTCAGCTGGTTATTTATCTTCTTTTTATTGAGTTATAAGAGTTCTTATATATTTTGGAGGTAAGTCCTTTATGTCAGATATATGCATTTTGAATATTTTCTTCTAGAATATTTTGTGTTTTGGTTTATGATCCATTTCAAATTAATTTCTGTGACTAGTGAAGATTAAGGTTCACTCTTTCCCATGTGGGTATCCAAGCACCATTTGTTATTGAACATAGATTGGCCATATATGGATGGGTGTTTTTTGGTACTCTCTATTCTGTTCCATTGATCTGTATGTCTGTTTTTTTGCCAGCACCACTCCGATTACTATAACATTATATTAAATTTTTAAATCAGGTAGCATGGATGCTTTGTTCTTCTTTTTCAAAAATTTTTTGGCTATTCTGAGTTCTTTACATTTCCATATACATTTTAGAGCCTGCCTGTCAGTTTATACAGTGAAATCTGCTGGGATTTTGATTGATATTATGAGGAACCTATAGATCAATTTAGTGAGAATTGACATCTTATCAGTATTGAGTCTTCTGACCATGCATGCAGATGATATGTTTCAGGTATTTTGTCTCAGCAATGTTTTATTGTTTTTAGTGTAGGCCTTGCACACATTTTAAAATAATGGTCCATAAGTATTTAATATTTTTGATTCTGTTATAAGTGATATTGCTTTTTAACTCTAATTTCTAATTATTTCTAGGATATAAAAATACAATTGATTTTTCAGTATTGCCATTGTATCCTGCTATCTTCCTAAATTCACTTATTATTTCTAGTAGCTTTTATCTAGATTCCTCAGGATTTTCTATGTATATGAGCATATTATGTCTATTAATAATGGCAATTGCATTTCTTTTTTTCCCAATCTGCATGCTTTTATTTCCTTTTTTAAAAATTTTTTTACCTTATTGCATTGGCTAGGACTTTTAGCAAAATATTTAATAAGTGGTGAGAGAAGGAATTCTTGTTTCTTTTTTTTTCTTTTAAAGATTTTATTTATTTATTTATTTATTTGGGGGAGAGAGAGAGTGAGCAGGAGGGAGAGGGAGAGAGAACATGAAGCAGACTCCGCGCTGAGCACAAAGCCCGACGTAGGGCTTGATTCCATGACCCTGAGATCATGACCTGAGCTGAAACCAAGAGTTGGATGCTTAACTAACTGAGCCCCCTAGGTGCCCTAGGAATTCTTGTTTCTGATTTTGGAGGGAAAGTATCCAGTCTTTCGCCAGTAAGTGTGTTAACTATAGGTTTTTCTATATCAGCTGAAGAAGTTCCATTCTATTCCCAGCTTGCTGAGAGTTTAACATGAATGGATTTTGATTTTTGTCAAAAAATGAGATGGTCATATTGTATTCATTTATTTTTTTGCTAATATAGTGAATTACATTGATTGGTTTTCTAATGTTAAACTTCTCATTTCTGGGACAAACAAAAAGCCATTTCTGGGATGCTATTTGATCATGGTATTTTACTTTTTTTACATATTGTTGGATTTAATTCTGCTGAACTAAATACCAATTATTTCATAAAGGTGGGTGCAGATCACATAGGATTTCATGTAACATTAATTCTGTTAAAAGAGATAATGAGATGCCAGGTATAAGGTAGAGCAAATGTTTCTCTGAAACTAAGACTGTAGCCATCAAGGATAGTAGGTGATGTGTTTTATTGCCGTAGTATTAACTGACACTAAACCAAAGCTTTCTGTTTTACAGAAAAGTCTTTAGAAATGCAGAAAAATTCATGGTGAATAAAGTTTTGTAAGAATTTTCGTTCCTTATATTTTTGTTGAGATTGTCAGTTGATGTTCCTGCTAGTGAGCTATAGAAAGCTTTACAAATGGACTTCAATTATTCTACATACCTTGAGAGCTGACAAATACGATAGCATAGACATTTTACATGGGCTCTGCAGTCCAATGTCAAGGCCTTTGTTCCCCATAGAATTTAAGTAACATAAACAAAGAAAGGGCATGGGGGAATGAAAATATGCAGAACCAAGTCCTTAGGAGTAAATCAGTTTTGAGTGATGGTCCAGGGTTATGCTTGTGATGCTACTGAGGATAATTCTGCATTGTATTATCTGAGGCTATAACTGTAAAGTGATCTTTAAGGTTGTCATCAGATTTGTCACAAAGGAATCTCTTTCTCTGGTAAAAAATAAAGTTCTTACCGGAGCATCAAGGGCTAATGTATTGGGAGCTCTTAAAAAATATATAAGAAAAACATCCCTGGGGCGCCTGGGTGGCTCAGTTGGTTGAACGGCTGCCTTCGGCTCAGGTCATGATCCTGGAGTTCTGGGATCGAGTCCCGCATCGGGCTCCCTGCTCGGCAGGGAGTCTGCTTCTCCCTCTGACCCTCCTCCTTCTCATGCTCTCTCTCTATCATTCTCTCTCTCAATAAATAAATAAAAATCTTTAAAAAAAAAAAAAAAGAAAAACATCCCTTAGATTTACACTGAGGTGTGCACAGTCTTCTTTTGAGAGAACCATAGTCCTTTCTCAAGGACCTCTATATTCTTCTGGTGCCCACTTACAGAAAGAGAGAACCATTCCAAGTATTAATCCAGGAGGCAATCTTGCAATAAAAAATCAGCAGGAATATTAGTTCCTTTATGTATGAGATTCAGGAGTTCTGTTCTAGTTTGAGGACTTCTTGAAAACAAGATCTGCACACAGCTCTGTGTCTACTACATTGTAGGGGCTCAGGAAATGTTTGTTTAAAGACTAGGTGGATATTTCGGGAAACCTGGGTGGCTCAGTTGGTTAAGCATCTGCCTTTGGCTCAGGTCATGATCCCAGGGTCCTGGGATCAAGTCCCACATTAGGTTCCTTGCTCAGCAGGGAGCCTGCTTCTCCCTCTGCCTGCCGCTCCCCCTGCTTGTGCACGCTCATTCTCTCTCTCTTTCACAAATAAATAAATAAAATCTTAAAAAAAATATGTGGCTATTTCAATGAAAGAATGTACTTTCTAATATGACCAAAAGTTACAATGTCAAAACTGCCTGTATTCCATAACTATAATAGTCCAAATCCTGGGTTATAGATTTTTAATATCTGAGGAACATTAACTTTTTACTGATTGAAGAATATTAGGTAAATGAAGACAAGAGGGGTTTGATGCCAGAGGTTTGACTTTGTAAAGAAATCACCATTGGTGTGGACCAGCAGAATCAGCATTTCTTAAAAACTGAGAAATGCAAATTCTCAGGCCCTCATCCTGGCTTCCACTGAATCAGAAACTCTGGAAGTAGGGTGCAGTCATTGGTGTTTTAATAAGCCCTCAGGTGAGCCTGATGCATGCCGGGGTTTGAGAACATTGGTAAGGGCAGGGGTTCTCAACCATGGCTGTAAAGGATAGACTCATCTGAGGAGCTTCTAAAATGTACTGATGGCTGGGTCCCACCCTAGATCAATTAAATCAGAATTTCTGAGAATTGAGGTCTGGACGTTGATGTTTGTTAAAATTCTCAAACTGAGTTCATTGTTCAGTCAGGAATGAGAACCACTGATACAGGACACTGGTTTTATTTTGTTGTTTGTTGTTTGGTTTTTATTTTTTTATTGAAGAAATATCTTACATACAGAAAAGCACATAAATCATAAGTGTGCATCTTGATAAATTATCACAAGGTGAACATACCTGTGTAACCAACACCTGGGCTAAGACATAGACCATTACCTGCACCTCTTCAGTCCCCTTGAGCTCCCCCTAATCATTAGCCTCTCCCATGACCTCTCATGTAACCACTATTCCAACTCCTCACACTACTAATGAGTTTTGTAGGATGTTATTTTTTTTAAACATGGTCTGCATCACTGACATTAGAATCATGTGACATTCTTGTTGAAATACAGATCCCCACCCCACCCACCAGAACTTCTAAATCAAAATCTTTAGGGATGGGAGTATGGATTTTTTTTTAGTGGGGAGAGGGACAGAAGGAGAGGGAGAGAGAGAATCTTAAGCACGCTCTATACCCAGCACAGAGCCCGACTTGCGGTTCAGTCTCATAACCCTGAGATCATGACCTAAGCCAAAATCAAGAGTTGGACGCTTAACCGACTGAGCCACCCAGGTGCCCTGAGAGTATGGGTTTTTAACAAATTCTACATTTGTTCTTTGCACTAAAATTTGAGAAATGTCAAAACAGTCATTGCTATCACTTACTGTGAATCTTCTATGTGCTAAAACTATTCTAAGTGTTCTTCATATATTCATCTCATTTAACTCTTACATCAACACTCTGAGATAGATCCTATTATCATTCTCATTTTTTCAGATAATTAAACTGAGGCTCATTGAACTAAATGACTTGCCCAAGGTTATACAGCTGGTGTGAACCAGACTCAGTCTCCAGAGTCTGTATGTGCTACCACTAGCTTATTTTGTTTCTAGTAGGGAAACTAGGTGAAAAACGTAGATGCATCAGAATAAC
>NW_028012158.1:0-813 GCF_054177405.1 Leptonychotes weddellii
GCACACACACAGATGCACAACTGTCCGGGGAGAGGCAGGACCCCCGTCCTACTCACATATTGTGGTGAACAAGTCACTCTCGGGGAAGGACAGAAGCGCGTATCTCCACGGGGACAAAATGACTTCAACCTGCTTGCACTTTGGCCCGTCTTCTCTTTTCAGTGCAAATTCCTGGGCAGAGTCCAGAGCGGGAGGAGGTTGGGCCTCCCACCCAGCTCGGTCCAGCGCCCTCTCCAGGGCCCAGGGCCGCGGCCGGGGCAGGGACCCCAACCTCTCTCAGGGAAAAGGGAAAACAGAGCCAGTGGGCCCCACTCTGGGCCTGGCCCACTGGGCTCCTGCCTTCGAACTTCATATGCCTCCCTCCTCTGAGATGCCCTCTTCCCTACTCTCCCCTCTCCCACATGGGCCCACCTCGTCCAGGAAGCCTGTCTTCACTATTCTCACCCTCTCTAAGTTCGCCCCCGCCCCCGTGGCCTCCTTCTGCACCCGCCCTTGAGGTTACCCAGGCTGGAGGATCATGCACGTTAGCTTTCATCTTGCATCTCACCAGTCTCCCTTCCTCACGGAATCGGTGATTATGACAACAACCTCCTTTCCCTGAGCTCGAAGGTAAGGAAAGCAGGTAGCAGTCACAAACAGCGACGGTTCACGTCCAAGCCTCCATAACGTCAGGACAATGGAACGCAATCACGCTGTTGGCCCCTCCCTCCCTCCCTCCTTTTCTTCCTTCCTTCCTTCCCTTCTTCCCCATATAAGTAACTTATTTCTTATTCTTTTTATTTTTCAAATTTTTATTTAAATTCCAGTTAACAT
>NW_028012159.1:0-813 GCF_054177405.1 Leptonychotes weddellii
AGATTCCGTCTGGGATGTGAATACATATGAAGCTGGTGGGTCACAAAATCCAAGTCGCATATGCCTGGGTCTGGTGTCTTCGGGTGCAAACTGTTCCCAATTACAAAAGGGAAACCCCTGTCCCCCCACCTCCCTTCCCAGACTGGGGACCCTCTCCGCCATCACATTTCTAGGAGGTGAGTTCTCTTCTAGCTGCACTCGGGGGCTAAAGTCAGAGCTGAGTTTTCAGAGGCAGGAAGTGCAGCTCAGGGAAAGGGATACTGCTGAGTGAGGACAGGCCAGGGCAGGACTAGCCAGGAGACTCTCCCAGGGTTATCAGAACAGCTGTTCTCAAAGTGTGGTCTGGGGAACACCTGATGTCACTGAGGCCCTTTCACAGAGTCCATGAGGTTAAATCTATTTTCCTAACATTACTTAGACATTATGGCCTTTTCACCATGTTGACGTTCACACTGAGGTAAAACTTAGCAAGAACGGAGGTGATGGGTGCAAACTGCAATAGTTGTTATTCTTCACCATTACTTACTTCCGTAAAAAAAAACAAAAACACTCTTTCCACCATCTTTCCGCGCCGCCATAGTGGTTGCCTGAATATCTTGGCAGATGCTCTCAAGAGCAGTAACAATGCCTGAGAGAGAGGCCAAAGCCAGGTCATATTAGGCCATGCTCCAAAGTCATTGTCCCATTTCTAACTGTGATGACGAAGCTCGGTTACATTGGGGAATTTGAAATCATTGCTGATCACAGAGCTGGAAACGTTGTTGGGAACCTCAGGGGCAGGTTAAACACGTGTGAAGTGAGCAGCCCCGGATT
>NW_028012160.1:0-813 GCF_054177405.1 Leptonychotes weddellii
ATGGCGTCACTACCACGTTTGAATATAACGATGACGCCCTACCTAGCAAAATGCATCGCGGTGATCAACACTTGACCATCAGCTATGATGTTAAGCGGCGTCCTATCAAATGGCAGAACCAACTGGGGCAGACCATTAGTGCTGAGTATGATGATAGTAAACAACAAACAACGTACCATACCTATGACGGACAACAGATAGTTAGCCAGTACAACACCGAAGGAGTACTGACCAAGCGTCAATGGTTAGATAGCCAAGGCAACATTATTATTGATCCGGAGGTCCTACAAAGCGCTACTGACACCCCCGCTACACTGATAAACGATGACACACCAAGTAACTTTCCAAATACAGAGATAGACACAAAGCAGCAAAGCGGTCTGATTGATAAAGAAGCTAGCTTTAGTCCAACAGATACATTGCTAGATGCTAAAGCCAGTATTGAGATTGAAACCAATCCTTTAGGTAAAATCAAACAAATCGTCTTGCCTGAGGGTGCAACCTATGACCGTCTCTATGACGACTTTGGCCGTATGATCTATGCTAAAGACGCCAACACTGGTGAATCCACTGTCGAATACAACCTAAACGACCAACCTATTCTTATTCAAACTGAGATGACCAAGCAGACTGCCAGTTATGATAAAGCAGATAGGCTACTGACCACCAAATACTGCAAACTAGGAACAAACAATCAAACCACCACATCTAGCTGTGAGAACATAGAGTATACCTATAATGGTGCCTATCTATCTCAAATCACTGACCCAACCCAAACCACCAACTATAGCTATGATGCTCAAGGCAGAGTCA
>NW_028012161.1:0-813 GCF_054177405.1 Leptonychotes weddellii
CTTTCCCAGAGTGTCATTAGTTATGGCTTGATTTAGAATGATAATACATATTTACTACCATTACAGCTATTTTGTGTGTTTTATGTGGTCTGTAAATACTGTTATATTTTATGAGGAAATGAGAAATGTTCATTTGTTGTTCTCTTATATATTTGCAAGATTTAGGATTTAGCATTTTTGTACTACTACTGATCTTTTTTTTTTTTGTCTCTAAAGTGTTGTTTATTTTTTTTAAATTTTTTTTATTGTTATGTTAATCCCCATACATTACATCATTAGATTTAGATGTAGTGTTCCATGATTCATTGTTTGTGCATAACACCCAGTGCTCCATGCAGAACATGCCCTCCTCAATACCCATCACCAGGCCAACACAACCTCCCACCCCCCTCCCCTCTAGAACCCTCAGTCCCTTTTTCAGAGTCCATCCTCTCATGGTTTGTCCACTCCTCTGATTTCCCGCAGCAACTTCTTCCTAGAAACATCGCCCAAGGCAAGGGAAGCAAGGGCAAAAATGAACTATTGGGACTTCATCAAGATAAAAAGCTTTTGCAAAGCAAAGGAAACAGTCAACAAAACCAAAAGACAACTACTGATCTCTTTTTACTCTCATTTCCAGTGGTAAATCCAATGAAAAATATTTATTTTTTCATTTCATGTAGCTAGATCTGTATGCATTTTTTAGTTTCCCATTTTGCTTAGAAAATAGAAGTATGGTATTATATGTGTATGTAGGGACATGTTTTTCCTACATAATGTCTTTTGTGGTTTACTACAATTTGAAGACTAATGAAATCTTTGGACCCTTTCCAC
>NW_028012162.1:0-813 GCF_054177405.1 Leptonychotes weddellii
CAATAACATAAAATTTACTAAGAACAGATTGACATGAATGTAACGTTAATTATTCTTGATTTCTTAATTAAACTGTTTTATCTTTTTTTTAAAAAATGAACTAGTTGGGGCACCTGGGTGGCTCAGTTAAATGTCTGCCTTTGGCTCAGGTCATGATCTCCCACTATCAATAAATACAATCTTAAAAAAAAAATGAACTAGGTTAAAATAACACTGTCTCAAAAGAACACTTCCCCCCCCACAAGATTTCATTTATTTATTTATTTGACAGAAAGAGAGAAAGAGAGCGAACAAGCAGGGGGAGCAGTAGAGGGAGAAGCAGGCTCTCCACTAAGCAGGGAGCCCACGTGGGGCTCGATCCCAGGACCCCAGGATCACGACCTGAGCCAAAGGCAGATGCTTAACCAACTGAGCCACCCAGGAGCCCCCAAAAGACACCTTTTGAAAAAAAAGGGAAAAAAACCTATATGCACTAGAAGCAGCTCTAAATCCTTATATCAAGAGGAAAAATACGCCTTATTTCAAACATTCACTGTCAAAGACTCAGAGAACAGAAGAAATTTGGTTTAGACAGGCCCATTTTAAGCCATCTCCTGCAAAAGCAATTTTTCTACACTTTTCCAGCAACTAAAGAGAAGGTACTGAAAACTCTCATTTC
Source organism: Leptonychotes weddellii (assembly GCF_054177405.1). Lineage (NCBI taxonomy): Eukaryota > Metazoa > Chordata > Mammalia > Carnivora > Phocidae > Leptonychotes > Leptonychotes weddellii. The sequence continues at coordinate 659 of NW_028012162.1, forward strand.
TGATGGCCTATGTGTGTGCAAGGTCTGCAATCATATAAAAACTTCAGGGCCCAAGACGTGTATTGCCTTAAATATTTGAAATTTATTTGCATGCAAAGAAGCATGATCCCATTTCCAGCATTTATCTCTAAACAAAGACTTTTCTCCTTCATAAA
>NW_028012163.1:0-813 GCF_054177405.1 Leptonychotes weddellii
ATCATGACCTGAGCCGAAGGTAGAGGCTTAACCAAGTGAGCCACCCAGGTGCCCCCCAATTCTCCTCTTTTGTTATAGACCTTGTCAAAATGCATATTCTTATAATTTATTATTTTTATTCTCCAAAAATTCTTATTTACTATGTGCAACATTCATAGAAAGGTAATTAGGGAATCAAACATATAAATACAGAAACATAAAGAGAAGTAAAAAGAAAGCTCCACTGTCAGCTAAAGAAGAGAGATTTCTAGCAATCCACAAACCCATTGCTATTGGCTCTCAGTTGAAACTCATGGTTGGAACAAACCACATGTCACATATCCAAATAGACAAATGGTCAACTCATTAAAGAGGTCTTAGTGGTTCTTAGTGCTTTCACAGAGGTGTTTTTGTGGGAATATGAATCCTGCCATGGTGAACATGTACATCAATACTGTGGGGACAAGGATTGTAGGAAAACCTCTTCAGTTATGAGAACACGGAACTAAGAAAAGCATATTAAATAGACTAAGAAAAATACCGCTGGAGTCTATCATCTTCAAAAAAACCCATCAAGTCATGATGTGGAATGGAGATATTTGTGATATAACAGACAAACCAAGACATATGATGGTAAAATTAAAATGTAGAGTCAGATTTTCCTCATGCTGTTATTGTACATATGCTAGAGCTTCACTTCTGTCAATATATTCTTGGGGTTGAATTTCCAGTGATATGCAGAATCTTAGATACAATAAATGAAAATGGACTTTTTTCTCTTCCCAAATAAAAATAAATTTAAGAGAAAGAGAAAAATCATTGAAAGTCATGATG
>NW_028012164.1:0-813 GCF_054177405.1 Leptonychotes weddellii
TACTAAATGTCACTCCCACCTCCCCACAGGGAGGCGACAAAGGGCTCTTGCTCTGGGGACAGCGAAGGTGACAGTAAGCGCCTGCCAGCCAGGCACCGTTCAGAGGCCCGCACGACAAACCTACACGGAGGTGCTACAATGTTCGCACGCCCATTCTGCAGGTGGGGAAACGGGCCGAGTGAGCGCCTGTCGAGGTCACACGGCTGCCTGTGCCGGAGCTGGGACCCAGAGCCAGGCAGTCCAGGCTCTAGACAGCCTACTGCTGAGGCCAGGTCATCCCCCTCCACTCAGCAAAAAGCAAGCAGGAAGGAAGCCCTGAAGCTCAGATAAGCCCGGCCCTGACGACTTCGAAGGCCAGAGCCCGCCACCTGGATCTTGATGACCGTGGGCAGCCAGGTCCTCAGGAAGTGGGAGCGTTCTGCAAACGCCTGCCGGACCAGGAAGCCGCGCAGGCGGGCCTGGAGCTGGATGACAAGGCTGATGTTGGCCTTCCAGAGCTGTTGGCGGTCGTGGGCGGCGGTGACCCTGGTGACGGCCGACTGCAGGCGGGAGAGAGCCTGTGGCACCTGGTGGGTGGGGGCCCTGTCCCCCGCCCCCTCCCCCGCAGGGCCTCTGCCAACCTGGATCTCCTCCCGAGTCAGGTGGGACTTATTCAGGCGGCAGCCAGCGGGCCGCTCCCAGGTCCCCTGGAAGGTCTGCAGGTGCAGGTAGTAGGCTGAGCCGTCCTTCATGTCGTGTCGGACCCAGAGCGCGGTGTCTGCTGAGCAGAAGCCAAGTGAGGAGAGAAGGCTCGGAGGCGGCGGCGGGGGCCGG
>NW_028012165.1:0-813 GCF_054177405.1 Leptonychotes weddellii
GGGGGACACGCACTCTGGCCTCACACGACTCCAAGGATGGAAGTGAGCTTCACCCAGCTCAGCCCGGGGGCAAAGCTCATGCTCTTTCCATCAGTGTGTCCTCTCTCCCTGTGGCGAGTGCGTCACCAAACAGGACGCGATCACCAGGGACTAGCAGAGGAGTGACCGTCCCCGTGAGGTCCTGCCCTTGAGCGCGCTCACATATGATGCTGTCTCCCCACTTCAGAACGGCTGATCCTCCACGTCGCGTGTCCAGCTCGTCCTTGTCCCCACGTAGGGCTGAGCTCCTGAGACCCCTCTCGGGTCCCCTGCTTGCGGCTGGCCCCCTGTCCTCCGTTGGGACCCCCAGCCTCCTTGCCTCCAGCAGGCTCGGTCTTCTGCCTCTTCCTGTCCATGCGCACCCAGTCTCCCGGCTTTGAACACCATCCACGGCCGGCAACGACTCTCAAAGTGATGGCTCCCCCCTCCTCCTCTCCCTGAACTCCCTGTCCACACACCGGACTGTGTAGTTGACATTTCTGCTTGGAGGCCTAACAGGCTCCAGGCTCCTGGAACTCAGCACAGCACGCGCGACCGGGCTCCCGGCGTCCACGCCCAGCGCCATCCCCGCCGCCGTTCCTCTGCCAGAGGGCAGGCGGCTCCCTTCTTCCCACTGCGGAGGCTGGAAGCCTTCCTGATGCTCCTTTTTCTCACACCACCTGACCCATCAGCAACTCCTGTCGGCTCCACCTCAAAAATGGATCCGGAACCTGCCCTCTTCCACCCTCTCCCCTACCAGCACCCTACTCCACGCCACCTTCCCCTCCCGCTGGG
>NW_028012166.1:0-813 GCF_054177405.1 Leptonychotes weddellii
TGAGCCACGGAGTGCTTGGTAGGTGCTGGGATTTGAACTGAAGCCACCCGATCTCAGAGGCTGCCGTCTCAGGCCCTCTGGCCTGCTGCCTCTGTGGCTTTTATCCTGATGCTGTTTCAGAGAGGTCAAGTTTATAAGGAGAAAAATGAATAAAACAAAAAAGAGGACATGTTGGTGTCAAATGCCTCAGAAACTCTCCCTACAGTGGGTTGAATGGTGGCGCCCCAAAAGATATAGCCACGTGGTGGAAAATGTGAATATGCCCTTATTTGCAAAAAAAGAATCTCTGCAGATGTAAATTAAGTTAAAGATCTCAAGAGGAGATCATTTTGGATTATCTGAGTGGTCCCTAAATCCAATAACTGTCCTCACAAGGAGCAGAAAAGAAGAAGACCCGGACAAGACCATGTGGAAACTGAGGCGGAGATTGGAACCCTGTGGACATGGGCCAAGGAGCACCTGGAGCCACCAGAAGCCAGAGAGACAAGGAAGGATCCTCCCCTGGAGCCTTCAGAGGGAGCACGGTCCTGTCAGCTCCTTGATTTTGGACCTCTGGCCTCCAGAACTGTGAGAGGATAGATTTCTATAGCTTTTGGCCTCCAAGTTTGTGGCCGTTTGTTAAGGCAGCCCCAGGACCCCGGCACCCTGCTCTCGGTCACTTCCTCTTACACATATCGGCACCGCGGGAAAGGAAGGAATGTTGGCTTCACTCCACTGAGCACATCATGGGGGAGGCTGGGAGGTTAGTGCCCGTCGGCCCGCTGGTAGTGTAAGAGCCTCCGTGGTGCAGACAGCGAGGGAGGAAGGCAGTCA
>NW_028012167.1:0-813 GCF_054177405.1 Leptonychotes weddellii
ACAGATACTTTCCTATGGAAACTTCATTCCAGAACTTATATCATCAGGTTTTTTTATACATTTTCTGGCTTCTTCCTTTTTATTTTATTTTATTTTTTATTTTTTTAGATTTTTATTTATTTATTTGAGAGCGTGCACGCGCGAATGTGCGCGCGCATGAATGGGGGAGGGGCAGAGAGAGAAGCCCACTCCCTGCTTAGCAGGGAGCCCAATGTGGGGCTTGATCCCAGGTTCTGGGATCATGACCTCAACTGAAGGCAGCCACCCAACCAACTGAGTCACCCAGGCGCCCCTGTTCCTCCCTTTTAGCAAAACAAAGAAGGTAATTCTAAGACCAGAGTTGCTTTTCTATGGTTACCTGTTTAGCAGTCAAGCAGTTCCTCAGTAACAGTCACTGCTGAAGCAGCTAGGCAGGCCTGCCATACGACTATGTAAGGAGACAGTAAGCCCAAATGGATTCAGACAGTTTGTTACTCACAACACCGAGAATAGCATGGACTTAATGTTTGTGTCACTTCCGTTGTCCTTGAGTCCCAAAGATAGTGATATGGGGTGGGCCCAACTGAACGCTGCACATACAGTACGTTCTTGTTACACCTGAAGAACACTGAGCTCAAGAAAGCCCCGATCTTCAAAGAGAGGAGATCCCTAACAAATCTGCCTGTCTCTACCTCCAGAGACATTACCATCCTCACCCAGGAATGTCTCTAGCTTTAGAATCCTGGAATTTAAACAAATCTGCCCCCTGCCCAGGAACAGCTTTGCAAACATCCTTGAATAAAGCTGTTGGTGCCTTTTGCTCAAAAGATGTGC
>NW_028012168.1:0-11672 GCF_054177405.1 Leptonychotes weddellii
TGGCCCTTCTTTTCACTACATCTGTGTCTTTGGGGTAAATACCCAGGAGTGCATTTGCTGGGTCATAGGGTAGCTCTATTTTTAAATTTTTGAGGAAACTCCATACTGTTTTCCAGAGTGGCTGCACCAGCTTGCATTCCCACCAACAGTGTAGGAGGGTTCCCCTTTCTCCAAAACCTCTCCAACATTTGTTGTTTTTTTCCCTGTCCATTTTTGCCATTCTAACTGGTGTAAGGTGGTATCTCAATGTGGCTTTGATTTGAATTTCCCTGATGGCTAATGATGATGAACATTTTTTTTCATGTGTCTGTTAGCCATTTGTATGTCTTCTTCAGAGAAGTGTCTTTTCATGTCTTCTGCCCATTTTTTGAGTTGATTATTTGTTTTTTAGGTGTTGAGTTTGAGAAGTTCTTTATAGATCTTGGATACCAGCCCTTTATGTTCATGCTTTCTTTTTCAACTTTGAGAACTAGGAGCCCCAGGATGAATGGATAGACAGTTGAAGGTCATTCAGGCAGGCACAGGTAAGAAGTAAGAACATGTAGAAGCAAGTTGAAGATGCCAGCAAAACTACTTTGACCATAAACCAAACCATAAGATCTTCAAAAAAATGCATTTAAAATGGCACAACAACATTTCTTCACTTGCTTGGTTTGGAACACCTTGTAGAAAGTTGAAGTCAACAATTAAAATCTAACTAAACTCATCCATCCCCCTTCCACTATCGTTCTCTAACAGAAGAGAAGGTCCCTGCTTCTACCAGAAGGATCAATGGAGGGTAATGCTTGATTTACCTGGATCTCCCAGATCAGCCTTTTTTTCTGTCTGAGGTCTGGAAAGCAGAGTCTGTATTCTACTTAATCTTGATGTCCAGAGAGCCATGCATAGTGTCTTTACATAGTCATTGCCAAATAAACTGTGATGGATAAATGGGTGGATGAACGAGTGAAGATGATAAAATTTGGGATGAAGGAGGCACAAACTTCCAGTTGCAAAACAAGGAAGTCATAGAGGTGAAAAGTACAGCATAGGGAATAGAGTCAATAATATTATAATGTTATAAGGTGACTACACTTATTATGGTGAACATTGAGTAATGTAGAGAATTGTCAAATGACTATGTTGAACATCTGAAACTAATATAACAATGTTTGTCAACTATACTTCAATAATAAAAATCCGAAAGACACTGATGTATGCAATATGTTACAGGAATTTAGAGAAAAAGCTCAAAATTTGTTTAATTTTCATTTTAAAAATTTGGGATTAAGGAAAGGAGTTAAGACAACTAGGAGAATGCTTTCACTATTATTTGCAATAAAGGGTATACGAAAAGGAACACATTTTCTGTGCCAAAGTGAGCTCTGTTTAGGACATAAAGCATTTGTGGCTCAGGGGAACATCTATGAGTCTTGGGCAATTATAAACTTCTGGGCTCATGGATAAAACTGAGGGTTTGGACTAGGTGATCTCCAGGTTACCTTCAAGTTCTGTGATACTAAGTATAATGATTAAGGATGAAGCTGACTAGAATTTACCAAGGTCTAACAATAGTTTAAAATATGGGAATGCTCAAGGTGCCTGGGTGGCTCAGTCAGTTAAGCGTGAGACTCTTGATCTCAGCTCAGGTCTTGATCTCAGGGTCATGAGTTCAAGTCCTGCATTGGGCTCCACAACCAGTGTGGAGCCTACTTAAAAAAAATAAAATGTGGGGGGCGCCTGGGTGGCTCAGTTGGTTAAGCGACTGCCTTCGGCTCAGGTCATGATCCTGGAGTCCCAGGATTGAGTCCCGCATCGGGCTCCCTGCTGTCAGCAGGGAGTCTGCTTCTCCCTCTGACCCTCCCCCCTCATGCTCTCTCTCTCTATCTCATTCTTTCTCTCAAATAAATAAATAAAATCTTTAAAATAAATAAATAAATAAATAAAATGTGGGAATGCTAAGTCATCAGCGAGGAGACAACTGTGTGTTGATTTATTAAAATATCTAGTTTTCTGATGCCTTCTTCCACTCTACAAAATGATGTGTGCCATTTATGCTTAAATTAAAGTGAATAAATTGATCTATCTTTAGCATACTGTTCTTGAGATTCTCGTCCAACATATTGCAAAACTTAGCTGGACGTTATTCTTTTAATATCTGTAGCTGGATTCTAAGAGAGATTGGGAATGACTAACGAGAAATTTTTCAACTAGTGCAGACCTGGTGGGTTGATTACCCCATTTACCTCTTACAAATCAACAAGATCTCTCAAATCTCTTTCAACCCTTGGATTCTTTGGTTTTAGTTTCTACCTTCCACCTTTGAACCAATGTTTCCATTGTCCAGGCCCACCACTTTGCAAACTCTACAGCTCTCTCTGCCAAAACCAAATGCTATCTTTTTTCTCCCCCTGGACGATTAACTCCCACAATCTTGGACCAAAATATACATCTAGATGCCAGCAGTGAATGCTTTAGCTCCTCTTCTATCAACATTGTCCCTCTGCCCAGGGCTAAAAAAAGTCAGAAAGATCAGTGCCAAACAACACTGAGCTTTTCATATTGATTCTCCTTCTTAAAATTAATTTCTTTACAGACTTCTGAATATTTTATTTGTATTGTCTCCTTTTTTTCTTCCTCTTGTGTTCCCTAACTACTTTCTATCTTCTCTAACACTGTAAAGACAAGGGGCGTGGATTTAAGATTTGTTCTGCTATGTCCTATTTATTTGCCCAAGTCCTGGAGATTTCTGACTTTCTAAAGGTCAGTGTGTACATTTACAACACAAATACCCCAAATAAAAATACCACGGTATTTGATTTTTATTCATTTTTTGAGGCAACTGTCCAAAACAGGGTCATTTAAAATATCTAAGTCCTCTGTGTATATTCACATAGTCACCGTGCCCAGCAAAATCTGCCCCAATTTGTTTTTGACCAGTACAGAAGATTCCCAAAGTATTGTAATTTGTTTTTTTGTTTTAAAGATTTATATTTATTTATTTGACAGAGAGAGAAAGAGAGCACAAGCAGGGGGAGCGGCAGGCAGAGGGAGAGGGAGAAGCAGGCTCCTCGCTGAGCAGGGAGCCCAATTTGGGTCTCGATCCCAGGACCCCGGGATCATGACCTGAGCTGAAGGCAGCCGCCCAACTGACCGAGCCACCCAGGCGCCCCTCTTTTTTCAATAGCTGTCATTATAACATTTGTTGGCACAAACTCTTACTCCAAAAGGACACAGAGAGCCATAAAATGAAAACGACCAGGGTTTCATTTACTGTTTAATGCCAGCAATGTTCAAATGGACAACCTGAGACCCTGTAAGATCTTGAGCTACTGTTTGAATCTACAGAGATTCAGATACAATCTGTGATTCACAATCTAAGATTATGTTTGGAGCACTTTCAGATAAGGAACATTTTATTAAAAGATTTGAGTTATTTGGGAATGTGTCCACAGTCTTTGGAATATGGTAATATTGGTGAATCAGAATAATGAGTTTACCAGAAAACTCAATTCCTCACTCTGCTGGGGAGAAAGGAGGAATGCGGAGGGGCAGGTGGGGGTGGGCAGGAAAACCCCAAAGAAGCCAAACTAACAAGTCAAGCTTTGAACAAACCCTCTGGTCTGCTAATTCCAATTTTAGCCATTTGTTTTTTCACGAACTCTGTCATAAACCTAATTTTTTCTGTGCTGCTGTGAGAGTATATTTTATCTTCTAAATACGACACTTCTTTAAATTGCACAGTGCTATCTTTCCATTAAAATTTTGTCCCCAAAATTAAGTTCTCTGGGGGCAAAGCCTGGGTTTTCTAGTGTTAGCCGCAGGTATGCCAGGAATTACTCAAAACAACACTTAACAATTGTCTCCATTGTTTAGCTGAGATAACCGAGGTTGGTAGAGGTGAAATAATGTGGACAAAGTGAAGATCTACAGTTAGCAAGCGAGTAAATTGGAATTTTCACCAAGATCTGATATGTACTGAGGGTCATGCTCAGTGCCTCAGTAGTATAGGAAATTATTATATACAGGTACTCTCTAATTTTCATTTGATAGAATTTTCATTAACAAGAATCCAGATAACTGTGACTCGCAATTATTTTTTTAATTGAATTTCTTTTTTAAGAGAGACAGAAAAATTACAGGAGTGGTAACTTTATTAATAGCAATTAAAACATAACCATGTATATATACAATTCCAGGGAATATTCTGTCATTCCCCTGAAACATATTAGGTCTAACATTCTATTCTCTAATATTTATCAATATTATAGAATGATTAATATTTTCGGAGATAACCCCAAGCCTTTTAAATAATTCAAATCAATGCCAAAACATTAATTAAACTATATAATACTAATACAGGGAAGTAGTCTTCTCTATTTCATTTAAAGACTGTTTAGATTTCATGCTTTTCTTTAATTTCTTGATTTATAGAGGCCTAATTGTTCTCAGATATGTTACTTTAAATAACATATTTTTTATTGTAAACAAATAATTATTTATTGTAGAATATTTAGAGAACATAGAAAAACAGAAATTCGACAAACCAGAGATACTTTTATATTTCTTCCTGTCGTAAATAGATACAGGTATCTACATGATTTTAACTTACAAAATTGAGATTATACAGTATATATATTCTTTATTCTGCTGTGATTATTTTATCAAGTCATTTGTAATTCTTTACTTGCATGAATATAGATAGCCTAAAAATCCTCATGTGGGTATATTTTACTTAATAGTTTCTTTTTTGAATATTTGAGTTGTTACATATATAACATAACAAGTTATTCATTCCTATCTTTTTTTTTTTTCTAGGTTAGATTCTTAGGAGTAGAATTATCGAGTCAAAGACAGAAACATTTTTGAGGTTCCTGAGAGGTATTTTTAAATTACTCTCCAGTAATGTTGCACCATTTTTCACTCCAGGATCTACCTCTCCACACCATTACTGGCAATGGGTATTATCGTAGCCTGTGAAGAGTCACAGTACGGCTTCATTGTAAATGATTTGCTTTATCAAGTTTGAAAAGTGATTCTCTTTTGGTTCATGGAATATGTTTCCCTAAAGGTTCTGTTGTCTAAGGTAATAACAGAGAACATGTGGTAGCTATTGTGCTAAGAAATAAAATGATCCCTTAATTCTAACCACCCTTTGTTTACATATATATGTATATAATAATTTTCAAGATGAAAAAAATTATCTCAGAGAAGTTTAGCCACTTACCCAAGATAACCCAACTAGTAGTCGGTACAGTTTCAACCAGGTCTGAGTCCAAAACAAATAACATTTTATTTATTTTTCAGCAGATACTTCAAGATCAGGCACCCAAGATTCGCTGTCCCTCAACATTTCTCTACATTGTTAAAAGGTTCCGATCTCTTCCTTTCCATTTGTTTTCCAGATGAGCTATATAATCATTTTATCAATTCTCTCAAAATTGGCATTTTGACTGATGTTGCATTAAGGGTATACACTGCATTTAAGAAATGTAATGTATTCACAGTACTGAATTTTTCAGCAACGTCACAGCAAGACTTTTCTCAGGTCCTTCATTTAGCTTTGTGGTTGCCTTCAGCATAGCTTCATCACCTCCCCTGTTTAGGTGCTTTGGTTTGCTTGCTTTTCTTTTTTTTTTTTAAGATTTTATTTATTTATTGACAGAGAGAGACACAGCGAGAGCAGGAACACAAGCAGGGGGAGTGGGAGAGGGAGAAGCAGGCTTCCCGTGGAGCAGGGAGCCCGATGCAGGGCTTGATCCCAGGACCATGGGACCATGACCTGAGCCGAAGGCAGATGCTTAATGACTGAGCCACCCAGGTGCCCCGCCTGCTTTTTTTTTAATGAATGGGCTCTTTTCTTTATTATATTTTGATTGACTATAGTTAACATTGAATTGTGTATATTTGTGTTCCTTTTTATTATAATTATTATAATAGTTTTCTAACTCATTTGCTAAGGTTTTCCAAATAGACAATTGTGTACCTGTGACATTTTTTTCTTCTAGTTTCTATTATTTTTTTTTTAGGATTTTTAAAATTTATTTATTTTGAGGGGGGAGGGGCAGAGGGCGAGGGAGAGAGAATTTCAAGCAGCCTCCAAGCTGAGTGCAGAGCTGGTCACGGGGCTCGATCTCACGACCCTGAGATCATGACCTGAGCTGAAATCAAGAGTCAAAGGCTTAACCAATAGAGCCGCCCAGGCGCCGCTCCTAATTTCTGTTTTTTATCTATCTTTTTCTATGTCATTGAATAAAACTTCTAGAACAGTGTTAAATATTGATGAGACAGTAGTTATAAGAAACATTTTTTTTTTTTCCTTTACTGTCGTGGAATTATTTCTAGTATCTTGCCTTCAGGTTAATGTGGGGGTGAGTGTGTGTGTGTGTGTTAAATTGTGGTAAAATATGGGGATAATGCAGTTAGTAGAAATCCCACCTTGACTTTGGCACTTTTATTTATTTTTTTTAATTTTTAATTTTATTTATTTGACTTTGGCACTTTGTCAGTTTTTAGTTTTCAGTATTTTCATGGCCAATTTAATGAGGAATTGGAAACAGGTATATGGACCTAAAAACTTATTGCTATTGTAACTCTGAAATTGAACACATAAATTTTAGAAAGATTTTTAACAAATGGTACAATATATTATTGCCTAATTAACTTTAAGATTCAATTCACTTCCTTAAGCATCTCAGTCTTCTGAGGTAAAATTATAATTGGCCTTTCCTAATTAAATTTATCCCACACTCCATTATTTTTCATTATACATACTATTTTCACCTCCCACTAGAATGTGTAGTTTTCCAGACCCGGACTAGAGAAAGTCAAACTTGGAGTTAATCAGGAAAAATCTCTTGAACTGAAAGCCCACCATCTATCTCACTCCAGTGCCTTAGAACCCACAGATTTCTGCTGCACAGCAAGAGGACTTGGTTCTGGCTGTTCTTGTATCTGGAGCTCTTGATGACATCATGGTCAAGTCTAGCCACATGACTATAAGGAACTGTGATTTTCTTTTATATATATATATATATATATATACTTTTTAAAATTTTTAAAAAAGATTTTATTTGCCAGAGAGAGAGCACAAGTAGGGAGAAGGAGAAGCAGACTCCCCGCTGAACAGGGAGCCTAATGTGGGGCTCCATCCCAGGATCCTGAGATCATGACCTGAGTCAAAGGCAGACGTTTAACCGACTGAGCCACCCAGGTGTCCCAGGAACTGTGATTTTCTGAAGATAAAAATATATAGGCTTGTCTATCAATGGATGAATGGATAAAGAAAATGTGATGCAGGTATATGCGTGTGTATATATGTGTGTGTGTATAATATATATATACCTATTTATGGAATATTTATATATATGGAATATATATAATGGAATATTATTCAGCCATAAAAAGAATGAAATCTTGCCATTTGTGACAACACGGATGGACTTTGAGGGCGCATTATACTAAGTGAGATCAGTCAGAGAAAGACAAATACCATATGCTATCACTTATATGTGGAGTCTTAAAAAAAAAAAGCTGATAAATACAGAGAACAGATTGTCAGTTGCCAGATAGAGACCAGGGGTGGGGGTGGATGAAATGGGTGAAGGCGGCTGAAAGATACAAACTCCCAGTTATAAAATAAGTAAGTCAGGGATGTAATGTATGGCATTTGATTGTGGTTAATGACACTATATTACATATTTGAATGTTACTAAGAGAGTCAATTTTGAAAGTTCTCACCACAAGAAAAAAAAATTTGTAGCTCTGTACAGTGACATATGTGAACTAGAGTTATTGTGATGATCCCTTTGCAATAGATGCAAATAGCGAATCATTGTTATACACCTGAGACTAATAGACTGTTATATGCCAATTATACCTCAATTAAAAAAATATGGGCTTATAGTGGTGAATACATGTCATTATACATTTATCAAAACCGCAGGATGTACAATATCAAGGGTGAACCCTATTGTAAACTATGGGTTCTAGGTGATAATGACATGTTAACATAGGTTCATTGATTGTAACAAATGCACCACTCTAGTGGGGGATGTTGATACTGGGGGAGGCCGTGCATGTGTCGGGGGCAAGGAGTATATGGGAACTCTCTATACTTCTGCTCATTTTTTCTGTGAACCTAAAACTGCTCTAAAAATTATGTCTCTTACCAGAATGTATGAAACATATAATGTTATATGTCAATTATATTGAAATAATAAAGAAAGCAAACACACACATAGTCTGTATAGACTTAATAACCCCAAACACTACCCCGATGCCATGCCCAGAGAGCCCATGGACTCCAGCTCTGCCTCCATTGAATGTCTAGCATCTTCTAAGGGACATCCTCCGTGTCATGGTGTAGGATTCTGAATCCAGCAGGGTTAATTCCTCAGGACAATTCTCTGCTCCTTCATCTGTCTTGCTTTCTCTCCTGTTTCTTCTATTCCTGCACTTTCAGCACACACATTTTCCTTATAATGAGAGATCTGAGAAGGGTCTTTCTATTAAATAGCCTGACCTCTACATTCTGAGGCACATCACGAGGGTCCTTTCTTCATGCATCTCATTTTAAACAGTTCATTTGCCATCAATTGGTAATATTGCTATGCCTGAAAGTAACATAAACCCTCATCTTTCTGTAATACTCTAAATAGGATTATTTCAAAATCTGCCCCTTTACTGAAAACCCAGAAAATTATCGAAAAGAATAAATGAGTGGCGGGGATCACAAGACTAACAACAGAATAGTCCCCACTATGTAGTTGATGGTATCATTTGCTACATCATACAGTGTGCCCTGTATGGGGATCCACAGAAATATGTGGAACGAATCTCCAGAGCTGGTTATTTTTCAACTCAAGGACATTTCAAATCCTATAGTTTTGTTTTCCTCTTGACTTGGGCTTCCAGGGAACTCAGAATCAAGTATGAAGAAGAGCTCAGCTCTTAGAAACATAGGACCATCTGGCACGCATTATGAATAGTAAGTGTACCCTTGTTGTTTTCTAATTTTTTTTTATTTTATATTCCCTTTGCTCTTATTTCCTAGTCAATTTATGTGGTATGAATTCTTGCAAGCCCCCCAAGATATCAAAGGAGAGTATAATACTTTTTAAAATGACAGTTAAATTCTCAGCATGAATGTCTCTGGCTTTGCAAATTTTTTTTGGCCAGTTTAATTACATACTGTCTTCCCTCTGCCTTCTGGTACATACCTGGATCATATAAGCTCCCAAATGCAACAGCAGTGCAATGTTAGTTTAACTCAAGCATAATTAGGAATCAGAGTTTTCAGAAAAGCATGTCATGCAGTGAATTCCAGAAGCAAGTGAAAATGACTTGGGGTATTTACTGTATGATTACTAACACTATTATTACCTGTGCTATTCTTTCTTTTTCTGGTAGGTACGTATTTTTGAGAAAAAAAAATCCAACCAAGATTTCGTCTGGAGGAAAACTTCATAACACAGTACATGAATCAGTCAGAATGTTGCTACATTCATCCTGTTTTTACTGTTTTTGTTTTAATGTGACCATGGAAACATGGAAAGCAGCTAATAAATCTTTGATGATACTCAGACTGCATATGATTTTACTGTCGTCCGGTATCTGCTGTTAGTGTTGGGTTAATTGCAGCACATAATTTACCAGATGGCAACGGTAGGTCTGTGTCCTATAATTTTTTATTCAGATCTGTAACAGTGTCTCGTATATAATAGATGCTTCATAGTTGTTGAATGAATGATTGTGAGAATAAAGGAATGAGTGGCTGAGGAGTGAAAGTAACCAGGCTCAAGCTTTAACAGGAGCATTGGCAAGGCTGTTGAAGGGAAGGAAATTCCACTGTGGGCAACTCAGAATCCATATTAGAAAACACCTGTTCAAAAGAGAACCCAGCTTTCTCTTAATGTTGGAGGTGCTGGGACACAGCTTTAGGCTTCTAGCATTCCTGTGAAGGGATATATTTAACGCTGAATCCCAGGGGCACCTGGTTGGCTCAGTCAGTACTGCGTGCAACTCTTGATCTTGGGATTGCGAGTTCAAGTCCCATGTTGCGTATAGAGATAACTTAAAAATAAAATCTTTTTTTTTTTTTTAATTTTTTTTTTTTTAATTTATTTGAGACAGAGAGAATGAGAGAGAGAGAGCACATGAGAGGGGGGAGGGTCAGAGGGAGAAACAGACTCCCCACCGAGCCAGGAGCCTGATGCGGGACTCGATCCAGGGACTCCAGGATCATGACCTGAGCCGAAGGCAGTTGCTTAACCAACTGAGCCACCCAGGCGCCCCAAAAATAAAATCTTAAAAAAAAAAAAAAGCTGAATCCCCTATTAGGGTCTCTGATGAGATGCCTTAAACGTTTGCAGGCACCTGAATTTTACCTGATGGGTCAGCTGATCCCCCTCACTCTCTAAGGACTATAGGGGAGGAGGCTGAAAATGAACCAATCTCCAGGGAAGGGAAACAATTCAACATCCAAGCTCCATCTCATATATGCAGGACTGGCTACATAGTTGAGAAACCTGGTGGGTAAGTGCTGAGTCCCTTGTTCAAAAGTATTAAGAGTTGCAAGATCGTGGCAACAGAGCATTAAACCAAGCATGGAGTCCTTCTTAAGTGCAGGTCCCTTTATGACTACACAGATTGCAAGCCCATGAAATGAGCCTTGCATATGTGTTCTTAGACTCTCACTGTTTCTGAGCAAAGAAAACTGAACAGGTCTGGTACAAACAATTGTTACTGTAATGTAGGGTCGTTGAATAGAACTTTCTGCTATGATGGAAATGGTCTCTATCTATCCGGCCTAATACATAGCCATTGACTACCCATGACTATTGAGTACTTAAAATGTGGCCAACGTGACTTGAAATTCAAGTAGTTCTACTTGTACTTTAAAGAATTGTACTTTAACTTTATTTAATTTTAATTAACATAAATTTAAATAGCTACATGCAGGTGTGGCTAATGGCTGCCATATTGGACATAGAAGTTTAATGAATCTACTAACCTATACACAATAAGGAAAACAGTTCCATATAGAAAGAATTCGTAACAACTTGTAACAGTGAAAAACAAACAATGCCTTTTATATTGACTGTTTCGAGCAACTACAACAGCTAACTTTGCATGATACCACAGTGGAAGGTGGCAGCATCGCTTCTAAACTTCTAAATAGAACAAGAAATTTCTTTAAGATCCAGAACTGTGAAACGTAGAGCAGATCCCTGCCTCCAAAATTTCCCAAGGAGAGAGTTTCCATGGCAACGGAGGATCCATCCAAATGTAATTAAAAGTGAGTAACGAGGCTATCTATATTGTTCAATTCTAGTACATTTTACCTTTAATTATATTTTTCTAAGCCACTGATGTGCTAAAATGTCAGACGGTATTTGTTCAGGACCAAGGCTGATAAGTCATTGTAGGAAGAAAGAAAAGAGGACACAATCATCTTGGAGGAGCATTAGGAATTCTGCAGATACAATAAAACAAGAAGAAAAGATGTATTCTTTCTCTACTCTTCGGAGTGCCTTCCAGGAGTGATGAGAAGGCTGGCCACTCTGTTAGGGTTTCCCACTTCTTAGTATGTCATTTCGCATCGAGCACTCCTACCAGGCCTTATCATCCAAAGCCCCACCCTTGAATCCCAAGAAGCATCTGCCCTGGTTCCCCAGCCAGGTTCTAGCATC
>NW_028012169.1:0-813 GCF_054177405.1 Leptonychotes weddellii
CAGTTTTCATCCCCCCTCGGTACACTCACTATGTGTTCATTCATTTACTTGTCTAGGTGGGAGCCATATCCCCATATTATAAACGCCTTGAGGGCCGGGACTTAGAGTCTGTTTTTTCACCCAGTGCCCAGAAGAGTACTTGAGAATAGTAAGCTCCTAATAAATATTTACTGAATGAAGGAATTGAAGAATAATTCAGATATATAAATATATAATAAATCCCTAACAAGAAATTAAAGAAGGCTGATGATGTTTAAGATAGCTCCTTTATCCTTGGAGGTTGACACCATGAAAAACGGACATAATTCCACCAAATGGGTCCACAATTGTAGGCGGCCCATTTCACTCACGTAGGCCTCACCTCCAGCAGCCCCAAGGAGTTCACTAGAGCAGTGCTGCCCCCACCTGGTAGTTTCTGACAGCACAAATGGAGGGGAAAGGGCATCCCACGTTCCTTCCCTCAACCAGGGTTTCTGGAGTGCTCTGTTCTAGGTTCTGCCTGACACGGTTTTCTTTCTTTCTTTTTCTTTCTTCTTTCTTTCTTTCTTTCTTTTCTTTTCTTTCTTTCTTTTTCTTTCTTTCTTTTCTTTCTTTCTTTCTTCCTTTCTTTTTCTTTCTTCTTTCTTTCTTTCTTTCTTTCTTCCTTTTTCTTTCTTTCTTTCTTTCTTCCTTTCTTTTTCTTTCTTCTTTCTTTCTTTCTTTCTTCCTTTTTCTTTCTTTCTTTCTTTCTTTTTCTTTCTTTTCTTTCTTTCTTTTTCTTCTTTCTTTCTTTCTTTCTTTTCTTTCTTTCTTTCTTTCTTCCTTTCTTTTTCT
>NW_028012170.1:0-813 GCF_054177405.1 Leptonychotes weddellii
GAGGGTCAGCCTGGAGAGCACTGACTCCAGCCGGTCAGTGGATGGGGCACGATGAGGGTCAGCCTGGGGAGCTCTGACTCCGGCCGATCAGTGGATGGGGCACGACGAGGGTCAGCCTGGGGAGCTCTGACTCTGGCCGGTCAGTGGATGGGGGACGACGAGGGTCAGCCTGGGGAGCTCTGACTCTGGCCAGTCAGTGGATGGGGTCTGACGAGGATCAGCCTGGGGAGCTCTGACTCTGGCTGGTCAGTGGATGGAGCACTGACTCTGGCCGGTCAGTGGATGGAGCATGACGAGGGTCAGCCTGGGGAGCGCTGACTCTGGCTGGTCAGTGGATGGGGCATGACGAGGGTCAGCCTGGGGAGTGCTGACTCTGGCCGGTCAGTGGAGGTGGTGGCCTCTACCTGCAGAGGGAACTTGAGCCCCCCGCTCCGTCCAGCACCGCACTTCATTCCTGCATGTTTCGAGTGTGATAATGATGGATTGTTCGGCATTCGTTGCACTATTATTAT
The DNA here is from genome assembly GCF_054177405.1 of Leptonychotes weddellii. NCBI lineage: Eukaryota > Metazoa > Chordata > Mammalia > Carnivora > Phocidae > Leptonychotes > Leptonychotes weddellii. The sequence goes on from NW_028012170.1 coordinate 513, forward strand.
GAAGCTGAATGAACACATGCCTCTGTCTTCCCTTTGCACAAGTGAGGTCACAGCTGAGCGTTGTTGAGCACGCACACACTCAGGGGTCCTAGGACACCCAATGAACACAGCATTTTGTTAGCTTCATTATCCAAATGGATTGCAATTCCTGAATTAGAAGCTCTGCCTGCCTCACGCTCCACGGAGGGAAACAAACCAGGGGCTCTAAATTCATTATCCATTGTATTCTTTGAGATTGTTCACGTTGTGTTATTAAGGATAGGATTCATTTAATTGTGACTACTAGGATACCTTTTTGTCC
>NW_028012171.1:0-813 GCF_054177405.1 Leptonychotes weddellii
GGGGGGGGGCGCCTGGGTGGCTCAGCCGTTAAGCGTCTGCCTTCAGCTCAGGTCATGATTCCAGGGTCCTGGGATCAAGCCCTGCCATCGGGCTCCCTGCTCAGCGGGAAGCCTGCTTCTCCCTCTCTCACTCCCCCTGCTTGTGTTCCCTCTCTCGCTGTGTCTCTCTCTGTCAAATAAATAAATAAAATCTTAAAAAAAAAAAAGAGGCCAGGTTCCACTGGTGTCCCTCCCCTGCAGGAAAGCTGTACCCCATGTCTCCCCTCCGCTGGCCCCTCCACAGACTGGCAGGGGCCGGGCAGAGGCTAGAAGGCCTGTGGTGGGGGTTGCCCACTCATGGCCCTCTGGTGCCTGGGGTGCTCCCCGCCCTCTGGCTGGGGTCAGAGTCTCCAGGGGCCCCTTGGCCTGGACTCAGCCCAGCAGCCTCACCCACCCTGCAGAAGGAGGGCCGGGGAACCTTATCGACTTGTCTGGGTGTGCCCTTCTCCGGAGAGTGGATGAACCGGCTGACCTCTGACCCATCCTCCAGCCCAGACACTGTAAATGTCAAGTTCCTAAGACGATCCCAAGAAACACTCATGTTTACTGGGGGCAACTCTGCTTGTAGAACTTATACGTTACAAGGTTCGGCAAAGGTATTTAAGTCACCCGCGATGCCACCAGCTAGATAGGACCATGGTTAGTGTTTGGCGGTCTCTTGCCTTTCTGTCCCCAAGTCATGTTAAATATGAAATACAAGTAGATTGTACTCCTCTCTGGGGGCACGGATCACAGGTATCTGGGCTTGTTTGTATCCCCTCCATCCTTTTTTGG
>NW_028012172.1:0-813 GCF_054177405.1 Leptonychotes weddellii
CAACCAAGGTCTGTGACCAGAGGACCAAATGTAAAAGCCGCTGTACTGAAACTCTGCCAGGCGCTTCGACAGGCAATAATCCAAGCACTGTCACCCTCTCAGTTGCCACTCAGAACTTAACTTTCACCAGCACCAGCTCACCAGCTAATGGTGACTCAATAAATAAAGACCCTAAATTATGCACTAAAAGTCCAAGAAAACGACTGTCTTCTGCATTGCAAGAGTCCCAGGTGCCTCCCATAAAGAAACCAATTGTGGAACAGCTTTCTGCAGTTATCCTAGAAGGTCAGAAACCAGGCAGTGTTGAGAAGGACCAAAAGGTTCCACATTCAGGGAAAATAGAAAGTTCAACAGCCGGTGCTCAGATTCCTAGCAAGGTATCAATGAATGTCAGTTCGCACATAGTGGCAAATCGACTCTTGAGTTCTTCTGCTCTCATTGCCGGTGATTCAGCTTCAGAACAGCAAACACCATCATCATCTCCAGATATAAAAGTAAAACTTGAAGGGAATGTCTTTCTTTTGGACAGTGATTCAAAACCAGATGGCAGCTTTAATTCAAATGAATGGCAGCAGGTCAGTAAGGATTCTGAGTTTATATCTGCCGGCTGTGAACAACAGCAAGATATCAGTGTTATGACAATTCCTGAGCACTCTGATATCAATGACTTAGAGAAATCTGTTTGGGAATTAGAAGGAATGCCACAGGACACTTATACCCAGCAGCTGCATAGCCAGATACAAGAATCTTCTTTGAATCAAATACAAGCACAGTCTTCAGATCAGTTACCTCTACAGTCTGAACTGAAAGAGT
>NW_028012173.1:0-813 GCF_054177405.1 Leptonychotes weddellii
GGAGAGGATGAGCATATTTTGCATGTGGGAGGGCTGTAAATTTTTGTTGGCCAGAGGATGGGCTTTGGCAGATTGTAGTTTCCAAAGATGGCCACACCAATGTCTACCCCATCCCACCGGCTCTTCCTACAGTGTGATGTTGATGGTCCTCCATCAAGAGTCAGTGGATTAGTTTCCTAGGGCTTCTGTAGTAAAGTACCACATGCTGGGGTGGAGGGGGGCTTAAACAACAGACATTTATTGTCTCACGGTTCTGGAGGCTGGATGTCTGAGATCAAAGGGCCAGCAGGGTTGGTTCTTTCTGAAGGCTCTGAAGGAGAATCTGCTCCATGTCTCTTCTCAAGCTTTGGGTGCTTTTCTGGTGATCTTTGGAATTTCTTGGCATGTCGAAGCATCACCCTCATCTCTGCCTTCATCTTCATATGGTGTTTTCCTGGTTAGCAGAGCTGTCTCCAAATTTCCCCATTTGATAAGGATACCACTCATATTGAATTAGGGTCCACCCTAATGACCTCATTTTAACTCGATTAGCTCTATAAACCCCCTATTTCCAAATAAGGTCAAAGTCGAGGTATAGGGGTTAGGACTTCAACATATGAAATTTGGGGGTACAGGTATTCGATAAAAAGAGCCCCCCCACACGTATATGTAGTTTAATGTGTATGTGTCTCTGTGTGTATAATCTATATAAATTTGTACACATATATATCTATGTGTGTATAGATAGAGTTATTATGAGGATCTGGCTCACGTGATTTGGGAGGCTGAGAAGTCTCATAATCTTTCGTTTGTAAGCTGGAGATGCAGGAAAGC
>NW_028012174.1:0-813 GCF_054177405.1 Leptonychotes weddellii
CCACCACCATCCACTCAAATTCCCTGGCCCAAATCTTCAACTCCTTCGATCCTCTCTTTCTGGTGTCACCACATCTGATCCTTCCTCAGGAGCCATCAGGTCAACTTCAAATTAGGTTCTCAGTCTGGTCACTTCTCTCCATGTCTGTTGGCATGTCCCAGGTCCTGCTCCCATCTCTGCTGGGCTGGACCAGCGCAGGCGTCTCTGCCCTCATCTTCCCTGCTCTGCCCTTCCCCACTGCCCCCGTTCTCCTCAATGCAGCCAGTGGGGTCTGGTAAAAAATAAATCACATTGCAACATGGATAAACCTTGAGGACGTATGTTAAATGAAATAAGCCAGTCACAAAATGACCAATAATGTATGATCCCGTCTATGTGAGGTCCCTAGGGGAGTCAAATCCAGAGACAGAAAGTAGATGGTGGGTGGCAGGGGCTGGGGGAGGGGGACGGGGAGTTAATGTTTAATGGGGACAGAGTTTCATTTTGGGATGATGAAAACATTTTAGAGATGGATGGTACAACAATGCGAATGTGCTTAATGCCATAGAACTGTATACTTTAAAATGATCATGATAATACATTTTATATATGTTTTACCACAATAAAAAATTGGTGGGTGCCTGACTGCTTTAGTCAGTGGAGCGTGCTACTCTTGATCTCAGGGTTGTGAGTTTGAGCCCCACGTTGGGTGTAGAGATTAAAAATAAAAGCTTTTTGGGCGCCTGGGTGGCTCAGTTGGTTGGGCGACTGCCTTCGGCTCAGGTCATGATCCTGGAGTCCCTGGATCGAGTCCCACATCGGGCTCCCTGCTCA
>NW_028012175.1:0-813 GCF_054177405.1 Leptonychotes weddellii
GAAGGGTAAATAAACTTCCTGTAAAGGGAAAAGAGGAGCACCTGGCTGGCTTAGTCCGCAGAGCAAGTGACTCTGGCTCTCTGGGGTTTGAGCCCCCCATTGGGCCTGGACCCTACTTAGGAAAAAAATAAAAGGGAAAACAAATATTCTGGGAAGGCCTTGTCTTTGCCAGGAAGCAGAACCACCTGTCCTAATTCATGGGTTATAGTGCAAATATTTAGGTTTCTTTTAAAAGAGTGAACAAAAAATCTGTCTTTTTTCTGTGGTCTCTCCATCACTTTATCTGGCTCATCTCTAACAAAACCCTTTCTAAAAATCCACCCTCACCTCAGGACTCTGCTCAAAAATGTGCAGTGGTTTTCTGTTTCCTAATGCCTAAAATATAAATGTTATCAAGCCTGGCTCTGCAGCCCTGGAAATCCGGGCCCTTCTAACCTTCCTAAAGTTGCTTCCCCTCCCTAAGCCCGCTTCCTCCCTGCTGGGTGCATGGTGCCCATGCCCCACCCCTACCCCCAGGTTCCCGTGGAGGCCCAGCTCTTCCTCAAAACCTGACATAAATACTCCAGTGTACCGTGAGCTTGGAGCATCCTGTGAACTGCACCCTTTGGCGATTATAACCCCCTGTTAAACAATTTTCTGTGGGTTGCACTTAGCTCTCTGGCTAAAGGATAAAGTCCTCGAGGGCAAGGACTGGTCTTATTTGCAGCCAGCCTTGGGTGGCTAAAATCTCTTCACTGCTGGGCTGATCAGGACATCTGGCCCTCTTTCTGCCTTGTCCCCCGCTGTCTTCCCCAAGATCTACGCCATCCCCCT
>NW_028012176.1:0-813 GCF_054177405.1 Leptonychotes weddellii
AAGCAAGGAAGGCAAGAGGAAGGAGGTACTGGGGGACCCCAAGACCCCCCTGTGACTTGCCAGACCCTGGAATAAAGGCGCCGCCCTCCAAGTCACCTTCACAGCCCACAGAGCAGTTGTTCCCCCATTTCACCATGGGGGAAACGGACACCCCCAGAAGCCAAGCCCAAAGTTTACTGGCACAGCACACACATCCGTCCCCGTCCTCACCCCGTGAAGGGGTGGGGTGGCCGCCGGGAGCCGCGGAGGGAGGGGCTGGGGCCGGAGGGGGTTAAGGGGGAGCGCGGAGCCCGGGTGCAGAGCTGCGGTGGGGTAGGCCAATGGATGCCCCCCGAGGCCTGGCGGAGGGACGGTTCGCCCAGGGGACTTCACATGAGTGAAAGGTGAGGCCTCAGGACTGGAGAGATGGCATTTCCACATTGCCGCCTGTGTCACTGACCGGGGTCTGCGAAATGGGCACAGTGGGCTCTCCTCACAGGATGCGTCAGGCAGAGCGCCTCCCTCTGGGCCCGGGCACAGCTGCCACGAGCCACCGTGGTTTCCCCTGCGGCCTTGTGGGCCCGTGTGGGGCCCCAGAGGGAAGGGGCACCAGAACCGGGCCGCCCAGGCGATGGGCAATGGAGACTCTGAGTTCTCAGCAGAAGGTTCCCGCAGGGGCGGGAAGGGGAGAGGCGTCAGGCCGGCCATCACACATCCCAGAAGCCGCACCACAGGCCTCAGAAGAGGGCCGGCTAAGTGCCTCTCGATTTTTTGTTCAAGATTTTGCTTATTTATTTGAGAGATTTTATTTCTTCATTTGAAAGAGAGAGAGAG
>NW_028012177.1:0-813 GCF_054177405.1 Leptonychotes weddellii
GAGCCAGCCTTATCAAAATCTAGTGAATGTTTTAATATCTGGTTCTTATAAAGATGTGCATGTCTTGCTTTGCTTTGTATAGTTTTAAAAAATATGTTTAGGTTATGAAAATAACATTATGGAACACCTAATAGCTAACATTGTCACAAAATAAAATGTTTAAAGGAAAATAATTCCCCAAATAATGAAGGCTTGCATCATTAAATGCTATTTTCTTTTAGTTTTAAGCATTTATTCAGGGGATGGCATTCAAATTATATTGCCTAATTCCTTTTTTTAATAACTCACTGATATGTATTTAGATAATCATCAATTTATATTCACATTTACCTCCTCCCATAAATATGACAAAAATGTTCTTTGCAGTTTGAAATATCTCCAATTTTGAACTGTTCATAAATATTTCAGTTGCTACTTTTGTTACAATGGACTGGTTATAAAAAGTAAAATACAATTTTTATGTTATGTAGCTCTGAAATGAAATGGAAATAATTTACTCATAAGAGTTGTATATGCCTGCTATTCAAAAAACACTCTCTCAGGTATTAAAATGTCATTCCACTTAAATTTTTACAAAATTATAGTTCCTAAAATAAACTGATCAACTGATAAAGAAAGCTAGTCAGTTTAAAAATCTATTAAGAGATACAAAAAAAACAAAAAATGGCCAAAAATGTTTTATGTGATTGGATATTCAGTAACTTTCTCATCTGACTGTGAAATTACCTCTAAAGACTCTTTTCTTCTACTTCTAGGATGTGGCCAGGTGGGTTATAATCCAGCCCCAGAGGAATCATAGCAGGAAAAAAAAAA
>NW_028012178.1:0-813 GCF_054177405.1 Leptonychotes weddellii
GGCAACACTTGCCCTTATTTACTTATAATTATTAAATGTGTTTAGGAAAACAAAAATTTTTATAGCTTAAAGGAATATAATTTTAAAGCTAAAGAAAAAAAAATAACTGAAGTAGTTGTGCATGATTCTTTGAGCATCAACCAAATGACACTTGAGAATATATAAAACCAGACTTAGTTATTTACCAAGTCATAGGCAATACCTAAAGAAGCCGCACAAAATTTAAATTGACGTTTTTAAATGCACAATGGGTATTAAGTTATTTAAGATACCAGATTAAATTCAAATTGCTCCGTTTCAAGAAACCTCAGGTAGCTTTGCACAGTGGCAGTATCGTAGCCTATGAAGTTTATCTGAGGCGCGATTATTGCTAATTAAAAGAAACCTCAGGTAGTGAATATGTCATTTGGTGCTACAATTTTAGAAAAGCTTCTGCTTTTCAACTTTAATGTTTTAAAAATCAAAGTGAATTTATTTGAAATTATCATTTTCCTTAATTTGAAATGATTATTTTTTCATAATAGTCACAATAAAGGACACAGCATCTATAATATGTTTTAGATTAAACAGTAATCTGTTGATTGTGAATCTATTACTGTTGCATTATTTTAACATTATTTTTAAGAAAATATATAAACCATTTAAGTATTCAACACTTTAGAGTATCTTGTAGAATTTATTCACTCATATCCTGAGTAAATACTTACTGATTCTCAAATATGTTCTAGGCAAGATTCCAGAAGCTGAGCACAATATGGTAAATGAGACAGATATGGTTTCCTATCTGCATAAAGCATATCTTCTCTTTGATAA
>NW_028012179.1:0-11671 GCF_054177405.1 Leptonychotes weddellii
AGAAAATACTTTAGTGTTATATACCCAATAACTAGGTCAGAGTAAAACAACCATATGGGTTAGGAGGTGATAAAAAGACTGGACAAAATTCGCTTCCTATTCCTTTTAGAAATTCTCAATGAACTAGAAATAGAAAAGTACCTCCATATCAATGTAAAGAATATCTCACTCTATTGAACAGACATCATTATAGTTTGAAAAATATTAACAGAGTTCCATTAAATTCTAGAATGCCCATATAATCATTTTTATTTGCCAGAGTTCAGGAAGCATTAACCAGTGCAATAAAGGCATAGCTGTTGGTAAGAGACAAAATTTATCATTATGTATAGATAATATAATTTTTATTAGGTAATCCTTTAGAATCAATCTAAAAACTATTAGAACCAATTAAAGCCTTCATTAAATCATATAGATACTTTAAAAATCAGTAGTTTCCCCCATATTTCAGTAGGAGTTAATAAAAATGAGGAGAAAGACAATTTCAATCAAAATAATACAAGGACAAAGTTTATTTGGAGGGGAACTTCATATTAACAAGAAATATAAGAGAAATATGAAAGTAATATTTAGTAATGTACTGAGATATGAGGGGTGTGTAAGTGAAGAAATAATCTGGTCATGAATACAAAGATGGACTATTATAAATGTATCAGTTGTTCCCAAATTAATCTATTAGCTTAATGTAACTTTAACAAAAATCTCAGCAGAATTTTTTTTAAGACTCTCAAATGATATTAGAGGTTATTTTAAGTGATAAAAAAGATAAGCAAAGAAATTTTCATTAAAGAAGAGTAGAGGGCAGAGTTCAGTTTATCCTACCAGATATAACATTTTATAAAACTACTATCATCAAAATAGTGTGGTACTGGTGTAGAACCCAATAAGCATACCAACAAAGAGAATACTGCACATGACTTAAGTATAGAGAGTAATTCAGTCACAATAAAGGTAGCTTTGGAAATCAATCGGAGAAAGATGCCACACAGTTGAATAACATTTGGAAAGAAAAAAAAGACAGATAGTTCCCAACCTTATACTTGCATCAGAATAAATTCAGGTGGATTAAAGCACTAGATACGAAAAGTAAAGCCATTAAAAAAAATAGAAATAAACACAGGTAACTATCAATTGGGGGTTGTGGAAGGACTTTCCAGGCTTTTGTTTTCTTAAACAAGCATTTAAAGAACTACTCAAGATGTTAACAGGTGCACTGTTGGGGGTGGGGACGGGGGAGTGGTCTATTTTCAAATAAATTTGTGAAATCCTAAACTAAGAAATTGAAGAGATTTCTTTTGGAACCTTTCAGAGGCTTTTGTATGCAAATATATATTGTGAATTTTTCAGTAGTGGAAACAGAATCTATTAGTCTTCTGAAAAGAAAGCCCAGTTTGGAGACGAAAAAAACCACAAAGGAAATGACTGTTAAATTTGATGACATAAAAATTATATAACTTGTAGATATCAGAAAAAGAAAGACAAAATTGAAAAGCAAACTCACGTAAAAATGTGATAAAATAATCTTTTAGTCAATAAGAAAACATTCCAGTAGAAAAATTGGCAAAGGATAATAATAGACAAATCACAGTAAGAGAAATAAAAATAACTAATAAGCATGCAAAATATCTGGTTACTTATAATAAACCAATGCCATTTTTGCTTATAAAATGGTGAGTAGTAAGGTGGAATTGGGTGCACGTTAACTGTTGGTGGAAATGAAGTTTAATAGAAATCAGAAACTATTGGGCGCCTGGGTGGCTCAGTTGGTTAAGCTACTGCCTTCAGCTCAGGTCATGATCCTGGAGTCCCGGGATCGAGTCCCGCATCGGGCTCCCTGCTCAGCGGGGAGTCTGCTTCTCCCTCTGACCCTCCCCCCTCTCGTGTGCTCTCTCTCTCATTCTCTCTCTCAAATAAATAAATAAAATCTTTAAAAAAAATCAGAAACTATTAAAAAATATCATTTAGAAGCATTCATCTACTTCAACCTAGTAAACCCACATTTGGTAATTTCTCTTTAAGATGTAATCAGAAATTTTGATCATATGCACATTCTTATACTCAAGGCTGTTCATCCACTACTTATAATAGTGGAAGTGGGACAAGAGAACATTGTTAACCAATGAAAAGGGAATGTGTATGTTCCCTCACACATAGAAATGAAGCCTGGAAGGATATATACCTACATGCTAACTAACAGCGAGTGTCATCGGGTGACGAGATTGTAAGTGAACTGCATATGTAAATGTATGCTGTTTTGATTTTATATATTTATCATTTATGTTGTTTCTTTTAATCTCCAGTTGAGATTCTACAGTTTACCTTTTCATTTTTTTCCCCCATCAGAAGTATTAGTCTATACATGGTGCTGCCAGGATATGCTTTGTGAGCAAATTAAATAGGTTCATATTATGTAATTGAGGAGTAGGAGAATATAACCACACAGTGTGACACAGACTATATTCAGAGCTATAATAATGATCTAAGAAGTTTAAAACAGATAACTTTTTCGCATGATTAGAATGAACACAAAGACCATTTCAAATGAATTAAACAGGGAAATGGTTCAGGTAAACAACCCGAGGTAGATTTGGCTTCAAGCAAGGTTTGGTATTGAGGTTCACAATATGTCACTGGATTTGTAGCTCCATTTCCCTGTAATTCTCTCTTTTCTGCCCTTTTCTGTTTTTGTTGGCCTAATCTTTTGGCTGACTGACCTCACAGGAGCACCAATTCTCTAGGTCATGATAGAGAAAATGCCTTTGTCCATGATTGACTCTGAAAATGCTTACAATCACAAGATCTTCTGAAACCCCTAGCACCCACAGTAGCTAGTAGGATGACATGTTCTTATTGGCTTAGCCTAAGTCATGGGCTCCCATCCCTAAAGCTGAAGGTGTACTCGGCCCCTCACAAAGGCATGGATCCCTGGAGCTTCAGGAAAAAGGAATGAATTCAGAGAGGCAGCCGCAAAGGCCCGTAAGTATAGAGTATCATACATTATGACAGCAAGATTGATAGAGTGATGCATTACAACCTTGAGTCTCCTCAGATCTCTAGGAAGTTTTCCCTAAAAGACAGCATGTATAATGAGTAGAAATCATTTTCTTTGGATTCAAGCAGATCATCCATCCTTCCTTCCACTCTTGAACTCGTTTGGCATTTATTCTTTGAGACTCTTTTTAAGTCACTCTACCACTTACTCTGTGAGATTATGTCTATAAAAAAGATAAAATATGGCTTCTGCCTTCACAGTCCTGTAGTAATAAGTGGCAAATCAAAAGATAACTGTGTACCCTGTTAAGGGGAATACAGGCTCAATAAATGGTTGTTATTATCATTCTGTTATTTGGTCTTGAGTTTTGAACCTACTTGGTGGGTTATTGGTTGTGTGATGGAGCCATGTATTTTCTGTTTTGCTTGCTATTTTATTTGAAATTGAGTTTCTTCTGAGGTAAAGCACATTACTTCTTTAAGAAATTGTTATGGCTAGCCTCAGACAGGGCCATAGAATTAGCCTCAGTATGGTTTGTAACGAGGGCACGAAACAGAACAGAACTAGGGTACCTTTTAAAACATGAAACTAGAGTATGTCAGGGTTAGACTCTGACAGAGACTCATCAGGAGAACATACTCGTATGTCTGTTTATTCTTTTGAAGGTAATTTTTGATCACATAATTGAAAAATACTCTATGAAATCATTCTTCAGGAAGTATTAATAAAAATACCTCCAAAAAAAACCTTTGGTAATTTCAACTACATGGAGCAAAATTAATGTAATTTAGTATGTGTTTTTCTGGCCTAGAAATGGCAGAACAGGGAGTATTACATGACTTCAAGAGAACCCAAAGGTTGATACAATGCGTTGTTCTGAGACTGACTTCTATTCATGTCTTTATAGACTCTATCAGATTGTTTTGTAGCCATAACTAGAGCTGTGTTCTGATTATGTAATGGTAAAGATCTGTATATTCATTGCCATAAAAGTTTTTCTAAACCTGAGAAAGGCGTCTTCTGGAGAAGAGATTTTTCAATTAATGACATGAAAAGTTACAGATCTTATAAAAATAGAACATTCCTTACCTTACCCAGGTCCTTATCATTCTGTGGCTTAATACAGCACATTTGACTGATGGTTCTTCAGGGATTCTTCTAGGCTTTCCTTAACCATGTGTGAACTATGGGCTTCTAGCTGAGGGTAGAGGCAGACTTCTGCTCTGATGAGAGCACTCCATGTATTGGGTGTGAAACTAGAAGTGGTTGGGTTTTGTTGTTGTTTTAATTGTGCTCTTGTCATTATAGGATGCTTCATCTCTTGGCTTATACTTTGCTATAGAAAAAATTTAGAGCAAGATTAGCCAAATGATTACCCTCTTTATGATCAAAATTTTAGTATCCTTCCCGTTTTGTCAGACCTATTTAGAATTTTTAACTGTTAGTCTCTGGGTGAAATTTAAAAGATCTCTTCTCACTAATCTTTCTCTAGACTACTGGGGGCTAACTACACGGTGACAGCATTGAAACAAATCTCATAGTAATCCTGCTTTCCCTAATCCAAACCAAGATTTCGGATTGGATGTCCACAAGTATCTTTTATTACGGGGATAGAATATTTTAAATCAGAACTTGGTAGTAAAATATAGGAACAATGATTACCATTCACTTCCACCTTCCCCACATCAAGGAGTTTCAATTTTAGTAAAATAGAGAACCATTTTTGAGGGTAGAGATACACACCGGCCCTGCAAACTAAACATTTGTGTCTACCAGTGGCAATGCATGTGTGCAGGCCTCCCTGGGCTGCTGTGTCTGGTCTTGCGTAAACGGATATTTGACTAACACATCTGATTATACTGTTCAATTAGGTTTTTATGGAATCAATCAATATTTTCTTTCTCAAATAATTTGTTTGTTCTTTTTTAAAATGATATCCTTCACTTTTAAAAGATACATTACAAGGGTTTTCTTAGAGATCAGTCCACCAACTTGTTTATAAAACACCTTGGCAGAGAAGAGTTTTAAAATATCATCGAATTTAAGAACACCACAAGATTTACCACTAATTTACATTTAATGTTTATAGTTCTCAAACTGTGGTTGTTGTAATAACCAAAATATTTTTGCCCTGAATATTTTGTGGATTAGATTTCCCTATTCTTTCTCCTTCACCCACATTCCCCACAGTAGGTGGGCAGATTGTTGTTACATAGTCTGGCTTTTATTTATCTGTATTGGTTTAATCTCAACAAGTTAGTAATTCTAAATATGAAAATAAATGTATTCTATGGCAAGATTTTTGTCATTTTAATGCTGTAGTTTATTTAGTGGAATTAACAGATCATTGCTTGTTTGGTATAGATGAATTCCCTCTGTTCCTTTTTTGCATCCATGCTGAGGAGCTGTCTTCAGTTCAGTTCTTACTGTTGCTGCCACTTCATGACATCATGCCAGTCAGGCTGTTTAATGCAGTTACGGTTCTTCCGAGATCATTGCATTCCTCATTTAGACATAAAGGGTTCTGGATGAAAATATAGCTATTTGGTGATCAGTGTAATCTGTGGTGTTTGCATGTCTTTGCAAACTGTCCTTTTCATAAAGGGCTGGTCCCGAAGGCAGATCGGATCTTGCCAGCCTTCTGCTTTTCATGACTCTCCATTTTCCCCAGAAGAGTCTTAACTTCTGAGCATAATATGAATACATTTTTTTTAATCTGACCTCAAATAGCTTTTTTCATCTTCATCTCTCACCATTCCTCCACTTTTCCAGTATTCCCTCTCAAAACATGCATGTGCGCACACATAAAACACACACACACACACACACACACACGCTGCTTAAGGGACCCCCTTGAACTTGTAGTTCCCTAAACAGGCGTTTACTTTTCTTCCCTTTACTGAGCCTTCTTCATCTGGCAACATCTAAGTTCGGGTATTTTAGTTTGTGATAGATTATAACTCATTGTGTTTCCCTAGTTTAACTTATTTTTTTTTAATATTTTATTTATTTTTTGACAGACAGCAAGAGACGGAACAAAAGCAGGGGGAGTGGGAAAAGGTGAAGCAGGCTTCCCACGGATCAGGGAGCCCGCTGCAGGGCTCGATCCCAGGACCCTGGGATCATGACCTGAGCCAAAGGCAGACGCTTAACTGAGCCACGCAGGCACCCCATAGTTTAACTTATTAAATAAGGTCCTTGAGAGCATGGACTTATTTTACTTTCAGATCCTTTGTACCTAGTACAGTGCTTTGTACATTACAAACTTTCAGTAAATATTTGTCCAAGTAAGGTAACTAAAATAGGTGTGTTCTTGTAGCCAATATGTGTGAATATTATTAATATCTCCTTTGGATGATCTGAATATTTTTTTGTTTTATTTAAATAATGCGGTTTCCAGGTACATAAAGCCAGTCATTTCTTCTGACTCACATAGGATTGCAATAAGGATATTGCAATTAGTTATGTACCTGTATCAACTTTTTGTATGAGGAGTTCTCCAATAAATCTTTTTCAGGTACTTTTCAGTTGCTAATAGTTTTCATTGCTCAAATAACTTCCGGTTCAAATTATAATAAAAGTGGCTTTTCTAGTTTTAATTATAGAAGTTCTTCCAACCCTACTGCTTCAGCATTGACTTTTACTGTGTCCCAAATGTGTCTACAAGCTGACACTGAACATCAGTTACAGCTTCAATCAGCAGATTTTGTTTCAAAAGGACCAATACCGTCTGTGACTATTGGTCCATTCTACCTAGTTGGCCAATTCACATTTGATAATACATATTACATGCCTTTTCTCATATGTTTACTATTGTAAGATTTTATAATTTAGCATTTTCAAATAATAACATTACTCACTTCTCTGATCCATTAAATACCTCTTTTAGAAAATCTTTTAGTTATTGGCTGATGTATAGTTAGCAAATAGTTTGAATTTGCAGCTGCCTTAAGTTACTGTTGAATTTTTTGTGGCATGAAAATTTGCCTCTCCATTCATTGTACTTCATACAGTTGGAAAGTGTTGTTTCACTCAGTCCTTCTAACACCAAGGAACAGTTTACCAACAAATCACCAGATTCACAAAAGTTACTTTTGAATTTATCTGCCTCATGTACTATATTGATTATGGGATTTTTGATTTAATAATTCATTATTACCACCCCTACTCTGGCTCTTATACTCAGTTAGGAAAGACAATGTTTAGCCATACCCCCACAATTAATATAGCCAGGTAGTAAGCTGTTTTAAGCATGATATTTAATTTTTAAAATAAGTAATAAATATTAACAGTTTGGACATTTTATCTTTTTCTTTTAAGGTATTTATTAAATCTTTTAAAAGTTCTTGAAGAAAGGACATTTGGTTTTTGTAGTTATTCTGCACCTTAAATAGAAGACAGTCATTGATAATGGATCTATTGATCTGCCCTGAAATATGGAAAAGCTGTAAGTACAGAAGTGACCACGTTTGGGAAAACACACTACAGAAAAATCTAAAATCGCTGAAGTCATTGTTTTTATTTTGAAAAAATACCTTATTATATACAAGCTCTAGCAGAGCTTTTTTTTTAAGTTTTGTGTATTTTTTATTCAACATTTGTATACAAATACTTAGACTACTGGTTTAGTGAATTTATTTCAACTAACTTTTTTTTATTTTAATTCAATTAGCCAACATATAGTACATCGTTAGTTTCATATGTAGAGTTCAGTAATTCATCAGTTGCCTTGCTCTAGCAGCGCTTTTAAATAATTTAAAATTAGACTCTATTTACCAGAATTCAGTACATACACAAATATCTCCAAAAAATACTACTGCATTCCTTTGCTGTATCTGTGGAAATTATCCCAGTGAAGGAGGGACTGAAAGGGAGAGAGAGAGAGGTGGGGAGGGAGGGAAGAGGAAAGAAAAAGATGAGGGAAAAGGGAAAAAATGAGGGAAAACTTGCAATCTTTTTTCCTAGGGAGTAGCTCTGTGTGGAGTTCCTGTTATCCGTCTGGGTTTAGTGGGGAGGATATTTGAGTCTTGGAAGGCTTGTTCCTTGTGGCCCTACAATGAGTTCATTACGATGAATAGAATAAAATAAAATAGCCTAATAAGGCAGTTATCACTCTCTGTTAAAACAAAAATGCTTCAAGTGAAATCTGGGGGAATTTTTTTCACCGTTTTAAGCAGTTCTTATCGATAACCCACTATATGGTTTTGAAGTAGAAAACATAGTACATTATTTGTATAATTAAATATTGCTTAAACTTTTCTGTGAATCATAGAAACTCCTGGTGAAGGTTTTTTAATTTATTATAACCAAAGAGTGATCTTGGTTGCCTGGATATTATTTCTTTGGGATATCAGTCATCTCAAACTCATAAATTCTTGCAAAAAATTCTCTTCTTGATATTCTTTTAAATCATTCCATCCATTTGTGTGGGACTTGGGTACTTTTAAATATGATGACTGTAGGCCAGCTGGTTATATTGGGGAGTTATTCAAAGAACTGTGGATTCTCTGGGGCAAGAGACAGCTATGAAAAAATTTATAAATCATTTGTGATACATTTTAATACTATTGAATCTCATCTCCACACCTCCCCCTACTTGCACTGCCCCCAGACCCCAAGAAAAAAACCAAACCAAAGCTAGGGGGGAAAAAAATCACATTTCATTTCAGCTCGAAAATGTATTTTGTTTAAGTTGTACCAAGAATTATTCAGTGTTTACTTGGTTGTGGAGAAATTGACTATCTCATATATTAATGGGAACATAAGTTGATACAACTTTCTGGAGAAAAGTGTGGCACTATCTGTCAAACACATGAAAAGAAAAAACAAACCTTTACGTCCTTTGATCCAGAAATTGCATTTCTAGGTACTATGCTAAGGAAATAATTGAACAAAGACTTTTTTAAAAACTCAGATATGTTCATTGCTATTTTTATTAGCAAAACTTTTGTCTAACAGTGGAAATATTACATTTGTAATGTTTCTTAGCATAGCTTTTGATATAGCCCATAGAGTTTAAAAATATCTATTACTTCTATTACTTAAATATTATTTGTAAATATTTTAATATTAACATTTATTAATATTATTGTATATTTATATAATTAATACTTGATTTTGAACTTTCAATCACTTTGTGGCCTAATTCATATAGGAGAATATTTAAAATATATATATTCCAAGTGGCTGGATATTTTGTTTGTGACCCTCTTAGGTGTTTTAGTTGCTTTATTGCATAATAGTCAGATATATTTAGATATATTATTTTAACATTTAGTTAGATATATTGTTTTAGTCTTAGGAATTTATAGAATTTACTTGGTATTTTAATATGTGATGACTTTTTATAAGTGATCCATGGGCAGGGTAGGGAGATTTTTATGTGTCTGTTATATCATCATTATTAATAATATTCACTTCCTTTTTATCATTAGTCTACAAACTCTTTTTGATCACAGAACCCTGGTCAGCAAAAATTTGAGATTTAGTTAGATATATTAATAGATTATTTTAGCTCTAGGAATTTATTCATACTTGGAGCTCACACTTACACATGCCCTTAGCAAAACCCCAATCCTGGTTAAATCCAGTTCTTTGCTTATTTTATACCTACGTTATGCCTAAGTCCCAGCAGCAGAACATGAGTAGAGGAAAACCCAATCAGTCTAACTAGTCTCACTTCCAATTTATAACTAAGAGCCTCAAATTGGCCTTAGTGCTGCCCAGCAATTTTAGAACATCCCTCTTCTCCCATTGCCCTTCATAAAACATCCCTATTCTCCCACTGCCCTTAATAACTGTTTAAACTTCTCTGTCACTGGACCTCTAGCACTTGACTTGTCCTTGCTCAGCTGATACCTTGCTTCCTGTTTAACTGAGAAAAGAGAAGCAATGAGAGGAGTACTTCCAAAGTTCCTACCACAACACTGGTACACTTCATTAATTCTTCTCTGCACAGAAAAGTGCTGTAATCTCCCTGCCTTCACACAAAAACACTTGCAGTCACTCTCTCTGCTCTCCTTTAGAGTAGGATCTCCCAAAAGAGTTTGCATTTGTTCTCCTTCCATTCTCTTTAGAACTCTCATGAATCCCATTTTCATCCCCACCATCCTATAGAAATTCTCTTGTTAAGATCACAATAACCTCCACTGTTGCAGAGTACATTGGTCAGTTGTCCATCTTTCTCTAGATGTCCACTCTCAGTGGCTCTCAACTGGACAGACACATTGCCACTTGTAGACTTTGTCACATACTCTTCTCTCACCCTTTTATTTCCCTCAGAACTCTGCTCAAATAGCACATCACCACAGAGACCTGCCCCAAAGCCCTCTAATGTGATGGTATTTGGAAATGGGGCCTTTGGGAAATAATTAGGTTTGGTGAGGTCAGAGGTAAGACCCTCATGATGGGATTAGTGCCCTTACCAGAAGAAGAATGGACACCAGAACTCTGTCTATCATTGAGGTCACAGGAGACAGTGAGCTGTCCTCACCAGAATGTGACCATGCTAGCATCTTGGTCTAGGACTTAAAGCCTCCAGAACTGTGAGAAGTAAATTTCTGTTGTTTAAGCCACCATACATTTGTTAACGCAGCCTGAGCAATTAAGACAAAAATAATACTTCTCCTACCCAATCATTCTCTGTCCACTTTCCCCACTATATTTTGTTCATAGCACTTATCATCTTCAGTCTTTTATATGTTTGTTTATTGTCTTCCGCCACTAGAATATAAGCTCCAGAAGGTTAAGAGCTTTGTCTGATTTGTTCACTATAATATCTCTGGTGCCCACAATAGCATATAATGACAGTAGGTGCTCAATAAATATATGTTATATAAACAAACAAATTAATAATAATGAAAATGTTTCCAAACATCTGTAAATCATAGGTGTTCCATCATTTGGAACATCCAAATGAAAGCATTTATAGTTTTACTACTTTTGCCTTTAAAGGGATACATAAGTTATGTTTATTTACTCTAAGTATCTATTGGTAGCATCCGATGGTCATTGGAAAAGTTCAGCAAATTTCTAACACTTGTGTTCTATTTTTATTATTATTATTATGTTATGTTAATCACAATACATTACATCATTAGTTTTTGATGTAGTGTTCCATGATTCATTGTTTGCGTATAACACCCAGTGCTCCATGCAGTACGTGCCCTTTTTCATACCCATCACCAGGCTAACCCATCCCCCCAACCCCTCCCCTCTAGAACCCTCAGTTTGTTTCTCAGAATCCATAGTCTCTCATGGTTCATCTCCCTGTCCGATTTCCCCCCCTTCATTCTTCCCTTCCTGATATCTTCTTCTTTTTTTTTTTTTTTAACATATAATGTATTAATTGTTTCAGAGGCACAGGTCTGTGACTCAACAGTCTTACACAATTCACAGCGCTCACCATAGCACATACCCTCCCCAGTGTCTATCACCCAGCCACCCCATCCCTCCCAACCCCCACTACTCCAGCAACCCTCAGTTTGTTTCCTGAGATTAAGAATTCCTCATATCAGTGAGGTCATATGATACATGTCTTTCTCTGATTGACTTATTTCGCTCAGCATAATACCCTCCAGTTCCATCCACATCGTTGCAAATGGCAAGATCTCATTCCTTTTGATGGCTGCATAATATTCCATTATATATATATACCACATCTTCTTTATCCATTCATCT
>NW_028012180.1:0-813 GCF_054177405.1 Leptonychotes weddellii
TGCAACATCCAACCTAGGAGCAGTCTTGGTGCCCCTAGAGTTTGACCATGGAGTCTATAGAATCCACACTAGGTATTTCAACAAAGAGAATTTAATGTGGGGAACTGGTTAAATGAGGTGGGAGAAACGTAAGAGCAAAAAAGGAAAACAGCTCCCACCCCAACGTCTGGGAGAACAGAGAGGACTCTGGGCTTTTCAGAGCCTCCGAGGAGCCCCACACAGCTGAGACTGCCTGCCCCGGGAGCTCCTCCCGCACCATGTGCTGGTGCTGGGGGCGCTGGAAGCCGCAGGCTCCTGGGTGGAGCAGGAGTGAGAAGCAAGCAGAGCTGCGGTCCTTTCCTCCTTGCCCTAGGGCTTCCCACGGCTCCTGCCAGCAGAACCTAAGGGACGGGGCCGGCAAAGGAGAAGCCTGCTTTGCAGAGTCTCGGTCCTGGCCTCACAGTCGGGGTCTGAAGAATCTGGAGCTCAGAGACAACAGGTCCTTTTCCCGGGGGTTTGGCCAACGGAGTCAAGGCGGGCCCCCACCCAGGCAGCACAGTCACGACCCAGGAGAAGTGCATCTGTATCCACTGCCACATCACCACCCGCGCCAACAGCGGCTCCCAGCAACGATTTTATTTGCTCCTCAATCTGTGGGCCAGTGGTTTGGGCTGAGCTCCGCTAGGACAGGTCATAGGCATCGGATGGCATTGGGCCTGCACTGGGCCGTCTCAGATGGCTTTGCTCCTGTCTGAGCGTGGGCTGGGTCTCCAAGAGATCAAAGTTAGGCTCCTACCCTCCCCCAGAGACAGGGACAGGGGGGTGCTATCTCCC
>NW_028012181.1:0-813 GCF_054177405.1 Leptonychotes weddellii
TGAGCCACGGAGTGCTTGGTAGGTGCTGGGATTTGAACTGAAGCCACCCGATCTCAGAGGCTGCCGTCTCAGGCCCTCTGGCCTGCTGCCTCTGTGGCTTTTATCCTGATGCTGTTTCAGAGAGGTCAAGTTTATAAGGAGAAAAATGAATAAAACAAAAAAGAGGACATTTTGGTGTCAAATGCCTCAGAAACTCTCCCTACAGTGGGTTGAATGGTGGCGCCCCAAAAGATATAGCCACGTGGTGGAAAATGTGAATATGCCCTTATTTGCAAAAAAAGAATCTCTGCAGATGTAAATTAAGTTAAAGATCTCAAGAGGAGATCATTTTGGATTATCTGAGTGGTCCCTAAATCCAATAACTGTCCTCACAAGGAGCAGAAAAGAAGAAGACCCGGACAAGACCATGTGGAAACTGAGGCGGAGATTGGAACCCTGTGGACATGGGCCAAGGAGCACCTGGAGCCACCAGAAGCCAGAGAGACAAGGAAGGATCCTCCCCTGGAGCCTTCAGAGGGAGCACGGTCCTGTCAGCTCCTTGATTTTGGACCTCTGGCCTCCAGAACTGTGAGAGGATAGATTTCTGTAGCTTTTGGCCTCCAAGTTTGTGGCCATTTGTTAAGGCAGCCCCAGGACCCCGGCACCCTGCTCTCGGTCACTTCCTCTTACACATATCGGCACCGCGGGAAAGGAAGGAATGTTGGCTTCACTCCACTGAGCACATCATGGGGGAGGCTGGGAGGTTAGTGCCCGTCGGCCCGCTGGTAGTGTAAGAGCCTCCGTGGTGCAGACAGCGAGGGAGGAAGGCAGTCA
>NW_028012182.1:0-813 GCF_054177405.1 Leptonychotes weddellii
GCCAGCAGCTGCGGCACGACGGCCGACGAGTAGCACGTGTCCACGAAGGAGAGGTGGCCGAGGAAGAAGTACATCGGGGTGTGCAGCCGGCCATCCACACGGATCAGGAGGACCATTCCCGCGTTCCCCAGCAAAGTGAGTAGGTAGAAGCTCAAAAACACCAGGAAGAGAGGAAGCCCCCACTCGGGATGCTCGCTGAACGCAGTGAGGAAGAACTCGGTCACTACGGTGCCATTCCTCCCGGCCATGCGTCCGGCTCGTCGCCGGCGCCGCACTGCCAGGAGCCAGGTGCGGGGGTCCTGAAGACAAGTGCAAGTCGTTTCAAGTAAGAAAGCTTTAACTAGGGTGCCTGAGGGGAGGCACAGGACTTGAACAAATTTTGCAGGCTAAGTGGAAAGGGACGAATGCAGAGCTCACTGTAAGAGCAGATAAAAAGTGGGGCACCTGGTGGCTCCGTGGGTTAGGCATTCAACTCTCGATTTCCGCTCAAGTCATGATCTCAGCTGCAGGAGATGAGCCCGGCATCCTCTCTGCACTGGGGGTGGAGTCTGCTCTAGATTCTCTAGCTCCCTCTGCCCCTCCCCCACCTCTGTTCCTCTTTTAAAAAAAAAAAAATAAAAAGTGATGAATGCGTCTATTATACTAAGAATGGACAGCAAGTGATTCTCTGACTTACAAATCAGCTGTTGTATTTGCATCTCTGTCCCCAATTAGCTGTTTGATCTTACACAGGCACTTAATCTCTCTGAACCTCAATTTCCTCTTCTGCCAGAGGGGCATCATAATATCTGCCCTACTTACCAGATAAGGCTA
>NW_028012183.1:0-813 GCF_054177405.1 Leptonychotes weddellii
ACAGATACTTTCCTATGGAAACTTCATTCCAGAACTTATATCATCAGGTTTTTTTATACATTTTCTGGCTTCTTCCTTTTTATTTTATTTTATTTTTTATTTTTTTAGATTTTTATTTATTTATTTGAGAGCGTGCACGCGCGAATGTGCGCGCGCATGAATGGGGGAGGGGCAGAGAGAGAAGCCCGCTCCCTGCTTAGCAGGGAGCCCAATGTGGGGCTTGATCCCAGGTTCTGGGATCATGACCTCAACTGAAGGCAGCCACCCAACCAACTGAGTCACCCAGGCGCCCCTGTTCCTCCCTTTTAGCAAAACAAAGAAGGTAATTCTAAGACCAGAGTTGCTTTTCTATGGTTACCTGTTTAGCAGTCAAGCAGTTCCTCAGTAACAGTCACTGCTGAAGCAGCTAGGCAGGCCTGCCATACGACTATGTAAGGAGACAGTAAGCCCAAATGGATTCAGACAGTTTGTTACTCACAACACCGAGAATAGCATGGACTTAATGTTTGTGTCACTTCCGTTGTCCTTGAGTCCCAAAGATAGTGATATGGGGTGGGCCCAACTGAACGCTGCACATACAGTACGTTCTTGTTACACCTGAAGAACACTGAGCTCAAGAAAGCCCCAATCTTCAAAGAGAGGAGATCCCTAACAAATCTGCCTGTCTCTACCTCCAGAGACATTACCATCCTCACCCAGGAATGTCTCTAGCTTTAGAATCCTGGAATTTAAACAAATCTGCCCCCTGCCCAGGAACAGCTTTGCAAACATCCTTGAATAAAGCTGTTGGTGCCTTTTGCTCAAAAGATGTGC
>NW_028012184.1:0-813 GCF_054177405.1 Leptonychotes weddellii
GAAGGGTAAATAAACTTCCTGTAAAGGGAAAAGAGGA
Source organism: Leptonychotes weddellii (assembly GCF_054177405.1). Classification (NCBI taxonomy): domain Eukaryota; kingdom Metazoa; phylum Chordata; class Mammalia; order Carnivora; family Phocidae; genus Leptonychotes; species Leptonychotes weddellii. The sequence continues at coordinate 38 of NW_028012184.1, forward strand.
GCACCTGGCTGGCTTAGTCCGCAGAGCAAGTGACTCTGGCTCTCTGGGGTTTGAGCCCCGCATTGGGCCTGGACCCTACTTAGGAAAAAAATAAAAGGGAAAACAAATATTCTGGGAAGGCCTTGTCTTTGCCAGGAAGCAGAACCACCTGTCCTAATTCATGGGTTATAGTGCAAATATTTAGGTTTCTTTTAAAAGAGTGAACAAAAAATCTGTCTTTTTTCTGTGGTCTCTCCATCACTTTATCTGGCTCATCTCTAACAAAACCCTTTCTAAAAATCCACCCTCACCTCAGGACTCTGCTCAAAAATGTGCAGTGGTTTTCTGTTTCCTAATGCCTAAAATATAAATGTTATCAAGCCTGGCTCTGCAGCCCTGGAAATCCGGGCCCTTCTAACCTTCCTAAAGTTGCTTCCCCTCCCTAAGCCCGCTTCCTCCCTGCTAGGTGCATGGTGCCCACGCCCCACCCCTACCCCCAGGTTCCCCTGGAGGCCCAGCTCTTCCTCAAAACCTGACATAGATACTCCAGTGTACCGTGAGCTTGGAGCATCCTGTGAACTGCACCCTTTGGCGATTATAACCCCCCGTTAAACAATTTTCTGTGGGTTGCACTTAGCTCTCTGGCTAAAGGATAAAGTCCTCGAGGGCAAGGACTGGTCTTATTTGCAGCCAGCCTTGGGTGGCTAAAATCTCTTCACTGCTGGGCTGATCAGGACATCTGGCCCTCTTTCTGCCTTGTCCCCCGCTGTCTTCCCCAAGATCTACGCCATCCCCCT
>NW_028012185.1:0-813 GCF_054177405.1 Leptonychotes weddellii
TTTTTTTTTTTAAAGATTTTATTTATTTATTTGCGAGAGAGAATGAGAGACAGAGAGCACGAGAGGGGGGAGGGTCAGAGGGAGAAGCAGACTCCCTGCTGAGCAGGGAGCCCGATGCGGGACTCGATCCCGGGACTCCAGGATCATGACCTGAGCCGAAGGCAGTCGCTTAACCAACTGAGCCACCCAGGCGCCCCAACCACAGGGTTCTGAAAAGCCTATTACAAAGCTGTTCTCTCTTTTCCAGCTACATTTTTGAGGCTGAATTTCTTCACATACCTCAACTAAAACAACAAAATGTACAGATTGAAAGCAGAAGCAGATGTGAGGTTCCAGTGGTCTTCCACTAATTCAGACCTTTAGGGAGCCTGGGAAAATATAAACAGCGCCATTCTGCTCACTGTTATTTTGGCTTTGGAAAATACAGTTATTTTTCTTAAAATGAAATTTATGCCAATATGTAATGAATCTATATTGTGATTTTTGATACAAATTGAAAAATATTCAAAAAGTTGCCTCAGTTTTAATTTCTAGTACAGTAAATCGCTTCAGAAATATAGCTCACATGAGCGCCAGCTCCTTAGGGATGCTCAGTAATTTTTAGGAGTATGAAGTGGTCCCGAGATCAAAAAGTCTGACGTAAGGTGCTTTTTAGAAAAGCCGGCCTTAGTGGAGAACAGTTAAGAGACTCCTTTCAAGGCCCCTGGTTGGTGATGGCCGTGCCAGGAGCAAGGGCAGGCCTCCACGCGACTTCCCTGTGACCTCGCACCAGCTCAAACTTCTGCCTTCCACGCAGAGGGCCTGGACCCCGTC
>NW_028012186.1:0-813 GCF_054177405.1 Leptonychotes weddellii
TTTTCATTTCTCTTCCTTCCTTTCTAAACTGCTTACAAATACACCTTAAGAAACCTTGTGGATAACAGTAACAATATTTTTATATTAGAAGTTTTCTAAGTAGCAATTCTGAATCAGCGAATACTCCTCAAATAGTAGTCACTTTCTGATGTGTGTCTCTATTTCATTTGTAATTCATTTGCCTAAACCTGGGATGTTTACCTATGAGAGCAGTACAGTAAAGAATGGCATGCTTCCCAAACTAGATCGCCAGAATGTTTCTTCACCAGTATTAAATGGTACACATGTTTAAATGAAATGTAGTGAAAAAGAATGTTACAATAAAAATGCAGATCATGGAGGGGAAAGATGGCGGAGGAGTAGGGGACCCTATTTCAACTGGTCCCCAGAATTGAGCTGGATATCTACCAGACCACTCTGAGCACCCACGAAACCAGCCTGAGATGTAAGAAGATCTGGATCTCTGCAAACAGAATATCCCAGGCAGTTAGTTTTGAGGTGCGAAGCAGAGAGCCGTGATCCTGCAGGCAGATATGGGAGGATAAACAGCGGCGGGAGGGAGCCTGGACATGGGGATCCTACACCGCCAGTGAGTGACAGCCTCGCGTGCTGCAGACGGGGCACAGACTCGCAGACTGGTAACATCGGGAAGGGACTTTAGGGCAGCCCCCGGGGTGGAGGACCAGACCGGCGGGATCGCACACGTGAACTGCAGCCTCCTAGACGGAAACCCAGTGCGCCTGGGTCTCGCAGGTGAACTGCAACCCCCGGGGGTGGAAACCCCTAGCGGGAGAGTCGGTGCGTGCGAATTGG
>NW_028012187.1:0-813 GCF_054177405.1 Leptonychotes weddellii
CTGAATTTTAACTGAATTCTCACCTTTTTTCATCTGAAAATATATTCATTGCACTCTCATTTTGAAAAAATATTTTCAGTAGTTACAAAGTTTTAGGACACCATTTTATTCATTCAACACTTTGGGAATGTCATTCCATTTTGTTCTAACCAACACTGTTTATCATGAGAAGTTAGCAATCACATATCATTGTTTTGGTCAATGCAATGTCTTTTGTGTATGTGTGATTTGACAGGTTTATACAGTATGCTATGTTCGCCATAAGTAGAGCTTCCATCTGTCCCATTACATCGCTATTATAATAACATTGACTGGATATTTTTCTTTGATTTTTAAAAGATTTTTCCCTTTGTCTTTAATTTGCAGGAATTTGCTGTGATGTGACTAAATGTGGTTTTCTTTGTATTCTATTTTCCACCAAATTTGGGGGAAATGTTACCCATTATTTAAGTTCATTTTTTTCTCCTTTGGTGTGTTTGCCCAATTCTCTCCTTTCCTAGAACTCCAATACATATAATTTTGATCCCTTGATAGTGTGTTAGTAAGCCTTTCTTGTCCCCCCCCCCCTTTTCTTTTTAAATCTCTTCAGGTTAGATAGTATTTATTAGTCTGTCCTCAAGTTTATGGACCCTTTCGTCTTGCAGTCTTCAGTCTGGTGTTCATCACATCTAATAAATTACTGATATCAGGTATTGTGTGGTGAGCATGGGTTTACCTGTTTCTTTTATCTTTTTTTTTTTTATTCTTATGTTAATCCCCATACATTACATCATTAGTTTTAGATGTAGTGTTCCATGATTCATTGTTTGTGCA
>NW_028012188.1:0-813 GCF_054177405.1 Leptonychotes weddellii
TGCAAAGAATGTATGACCTGAGTGGAAAAAGAGGAGACAGGGTTACGCTACAGAATAAAGCCCGTATTCTTTAAAATTGATAAGGACCTGAAAAGGAATTGTTCCAGATTGAAGAAGTCTGCAAAGATGTGACAGTTAAATGCATTAGGAATTCCTGGATAGAACCCCGAAACAGAAAAAATCATTTTTGGGACAGTTGAAAAATTTGAACAGGGTCTGTGTATAGGATGATAGTGTTGTAACAAAATTGATTTCCTACGTAGGAGTGTGTCCTTAGTCTCAGGAAAATTTTCATTGACAGAGAGAATACAAAATTAACTGTTAATAATTAATAATAAAACATAAAACAAATATTTACTCGCCAATCACTTTAACAAAATAAGCATCTGCTTCAAAGTTATTTTTTAGTGTATGGATGGCAAAATCATTCTTTGTATATCCTTTACTTAGTACCACAATGTCCAAGATTCCCTGGAAAAAACATATACAAAAGTTGTAAGAACAAACCAGCAACTGAAAAACTAATGAAAATATATGCATGTTTATCATGTAAATATAAACCTTATTCACCTTGATTTTTAAAATAAAAATGCTACTAAAAAATATAAAACCTTGAGAGAGAGAGAGAGAGGCAAACCAAGAAACAGACTCTTCTCTCTAGAGAACAAACTGATGGTTACCACAGCAGAGGTAGCTGGGGGGTGGGGGAAATGGTGATGGGGATTAAGGAGTGCACTTGTCATGAGTACTGGGTGTTGTAAAGAATTACTGAATTACTATATTGTATACCTGAAACTAATATTACACTGTATG
>NW_028012189.1:0-813 GCF_054177405.1 Leptonychotes weddellii
CTTTGTGAATGGTGTTAGAGAATGGTCGAGTTTCATTCTTCCGCATGTGGCTGTCCAATTTTCCCAGCACCATTTATTGAAGAGACTCTCTTTTTCCCATTGCATATTTTTTCCTGGAAAGAAAGTTTTGATAAGGGAAGAAAGCAGTAGGGAGGGATGGGACAGCAAAATGGAAACATCATCATCATATTTGCCTGTTTCCTCATTTAGCCCAGGCCAGCTAAAAGGTTTACAAGCACAGGTCAGTGCTGGCTATTTCAGCCCATCTAAAGACTTAACAGCCAAGCTGACTACCTGACTACAGAGCTCCCAGGCAACCTCACTGACCTGTCACTGCTCTATTTGTAGCACTCATTGTAAATGATATAGTTGTTATATGGTTGTATTAAATCATTTGCAAGTCAGAATTCACGGAAATTTTCTTGTGTAATAATTTAAAAACACATGCCAATTATAAATACAAAACTAAACACTTTCAAGATCTGCAACCCTTATCAAAATGTACCTAGAAATTATTTTTATTTAATGACAACCATATATTTGTGTGTGTACCTTCATTAGATGGCAGCTCTCTTTAACAAATGGGCGTCAGTTGGGTAGAACTACAAAGGGATCTAAGAGATTTGTTGCTGCTTATCAATTAATCAAATACTTATTTAAGGACCTATGCTCTTCTGGACACTTCTGACCACTGTGGACATTTCTACCCCATTTTTCGTCAGCAGGATGCTCTTGAGTAGCTTCACAGAAAGCTTATGTGGGAGTTCCTGAGTAAGGCTATTGCTATAAGGGACTAGAAGTCTGAGTGTGAGC
>NW_028012190.1:0-11670 GCF_054177405.1 Leptonychotes weddellii
CATTTTTCCCTTCCTTCTCCTAATGTCCTCCATGTTATTCCTTATGTTCCACAAATAAGTGAAACCATATGATAATTGACTTTCTCTGCTTGACTTATTTCACTTAGCATCATCTCCTCCAGTCCCATCCATGTTGATGTAAAAGTTGGGTATTCATCCTTTCTGATGGCCGAGTAATATTCCATTGTATATACGGACCACATCTTCTTTATCCATTCATCTGTTGAAGGGCATCTCGGCTCTTTCCAGTTTGGCTATTGTGGACATTGCTACTATGAACATTGGGGTGCATATGGCCCTTCTTTTCACTACATCTGTGTCTTTGGGGTAAATACCCAGTAGTGCAATTGCTGGGTCTAGGGTAGCTCTATTTTTAAATTTTTGAGGAACCTCCACACTGTTTTCCAAAGTGGCTGTACCAACTTGTATTCCCACTAACAGTGTAAGAGGGTTCCCCTTTCTCCACAACCTCTCCAACATTTGTTGTTTCTTTCCCTGTCCATTTTTGCCATTCTAACTGGTGTAAGGTGGTATCTCAGTGTGGTTTTGATTTGGATTTCCCTGATGACTAATGATGATGAACATTTTTTCATGTGTCTGTTAGCCATTTGTATGTCTTCTTCAGAGAAGTGTCTTTTCATATCTTCTGCCCACTTTTTGACTAGACAAAGACTTTCTAACAACTATCTTAATTATGCTTAAAGAACTAATGGAAATCAGGAAAACAATGTATAAGCAAAATGAGAATATTTACAGAGACAGAAATTTATACAGTGGAATAAAAAACCTGGAGCTAAAAAGTACAATAATTGAAATGAAAAGTTCACTAGAGGGGTTCAACAGATTTGAGCAGGCAAAAGAATGAGCAAACTTGAAGAGAAGAGGGTTGAAATTATGAAGTCTGAAGAGCAGAAAGAAAAAAGAATGAACAAAGATGAACAAAACCTACGGGGCCTGGAGATGCTGTCAAACTGACAATGATTATGTAATAGATGAGAAGGAGTCCCAGAAGGAGAAGAGAGAAAGGACAGAAAGATTATTTGAAGAAATAATGGCGGAAAAAAAATTCCCCCAATTTTCTGTAAGATATGAATCTCCAAATCTAGGAAACTAAATGAAATACAAGGAGGTTGCCTGGGTGGCTCAGTTGGTTGACCATTTGACTCTTGGTTTCAGCTCAGGTCATGGATGTAGCCCCTCGGCCCACTCCATGCTCAGTGGGGAGTCTGCTTGAGGATTCTCTCCCTCTGCCCCTTCCCCCGCTTGTGTGCAATGCATGTGCTCAAGCTTTCTCTCTCTAAAATAAATAAATCTTTAAAAAAAAATAAAGTACAAGTAGGATAAACTCACATCCAACACATTATGATCAAAGACAAAGAATTTTCAAAGCAACAAGAGAGAAGTGACAAGAGATCCTCAATATGATTATCAGCCAATTACTCATTAGAAACCCTGGAGGCCAGAAGGCAGTGGACAGTTTCAGAAAATACTAAGGGGGGGAACCAAACTGCCAATCAAGAATTTTATGTTCAACAAAATTGTCCTCCAAAAAATGAGGAAGAATTTAAGACATTTCTAGGTAAACAAAAGCTGAGGGAGTTCGTTAACCACTAGATGAACCCTCCAAGAAATGCTAAAGGAGTTCTTCGAGTTGAAATGACAAAGAAGCTAAACAGTAACCAAAGCCATATGAAGAAATAAAGGTCTCTAGTAAAGATAAACACAGGGGCAATTATAAAAGCTAGTATTATTGTAACTTTGGTTTGTAACTCCACTTTTTATTTTCCACATGATTTTTTTTTTAAGATTTTATTTATCTGACAGAGAGAGACACAGCAAGAGAGGAACACAAGCAGGGGGAGTGGGAGAGGGAGAAGCAGGCTGCCCGCTGAGCAGGGAGCCCGATGCGGGGCTCGATCCCAGGACCCTGGGATCATGACCTGAGCCGAAGGCAGACACTTAACGACTGAGCCACCCAGGCGCCCCTATTTTCCACATGATTTAAAAGACAGACGCACAGGCAGCTCTTTCTGCCCACGGGTCCTATCTCCATGCTTTAATAAAAATTCCTTTGTGTGAGTGCCTGGGTGCCTCAGATGGTTAAGCAACTGCCTTGGGCTCAGGTCATAATCCTGGAGTCCCAGGATCAAGTCCCACATCGGGCTCCCTGCTCAGTGAGAAGTCTGCTTCTCCCTCTGAACCTCCCCCCTCTCATGCTCTCTCTCTCTCTCTCTCAAATAAATACATAAAACCTTTAAAAAAAAAAAAAAAACCTTTGTGCACCAAAAATAAATAAAAGACAGATGCATAAAAAACAATTATTAATCTAGGTTACTGGGGACACAATTTATAAAGATGTTACCTGTGACACTGATAACAGAAAGAGAAGAAGCTGTACAGAAGCGGAATTTTTGCATGCTACTGAACTTCAGTTGATATAAATTCAAATTAAGTTGTTATAACTGTTGGATGTTAAATGTAATTCCCATGGTAACGCAAAGAATACACATGCAAGAAAATGAGAAGGAAATCAAAACATTTCACTGCAAACAAAAAAAAACAACTGAACATAAAGAAGGCCACAGTGGAAGAAACGAAGGACAAAAAAAAGCTATAGGCCATACAGAAAACAAAAAGCAAAATAGCAAAAGTCCCTCCTTATCAGTAATTACTTTCAATGTTAATAGTTTAAAATTTTCTAATCAAAAGAGGACATGAGCAAAATAAATTAAAAAAACATGATCTAACTACAATTGATCCTTGAACAACACAAGTCTGAACTGCGGTGAGTTCACTTTTCACGGATTTTTTTCAATAAATATAGTGGAAACATTTTTGGAGATTTATGACAAAGTTGAAAACTTGCAGATGAACCATGTAACCTAAAAATACTAAATAAAACTAAGAAGAAGTTAGGTATATCATGAAGGCACAAAATATATGTAGATATTTGTCTATTTTATCACTTACTACCATAAAATACACACAAAAGTAATAAAAAGTTAAATTTGGGGTGCCTGGGTAGCTCAGTTGGTCAAGCGTCCGGCTCTTGATTTCAGTTCAGGTTCAGGTCATGATCTCATGGTCCTGGGATGGAACCCTGTGTTGGGCTCCCTGCTCAGCAGGGAGTCTGCTTCTCTCCCTCTGCCCTTCCCTCCACTCAAGTGCGTACTCTCTCTCTAAAGTAAATAAATCTTTTAAAAAAAAAAGTTAAAATTTATCAAAATTTACAAACTCACAGACCGTAAGTTGTACCATTTGAAGTTGAGAAAAATGTAAACAAATGTAAAGACACTGTATTAAATCATAATTATATAAGATTAACTGTAGTACATACTATACTACTGTAATAATTTCACAGTCATCTCCTGCTGCTATTTCAGTGAGCTCAAGTGTTTGTAAGTATCCCCTTAAAAAAAAAAAAAAAAGACACTAATCAACCCTGCAGAGTCCGTTAGTCTTTCTGGCAAATTGCCTATCACAGTAAAAAGTGATTTCTCCCGGTTCTCCTGTATTTTTCATCATGTTTAATGCAACACCATAAACCTTGAATAACACCATGGGACCCATATGAAGTGCCATTAGTGATGCTGAAAGTCTTCCCAAGAAGCAGAGTAAGTCATGACACTGCAAGAAAAAGCTGAATTGCTTGATATGTACCACAGAGGTCTGCGGTTGCAGTTGCCTGCTGTTTCAAGATAAATGAATCCAGTGTGAAGGAAGGAAGGAAGGAAGGAAGGAAGGAAGGAAGGAAGGAAGGAGAGGGAGAGAGGGAGGGAGGGAGGGAGGGAGGGAGAGAAGGAAAGAAAGAAAAGAAAAGAAAAGAAAGAAAGAAAGAAAGAAAGAAAGAAAGAAAGAAAATTCATGAAGCCATCACTGCAGCTACACTGGCAGGCATGAAAACCTTGTAATTTTTGCAAAATATGTTTTTATCTCATATTGAAAATGCAGCTTTATGTGGGTGCAGGATTGCTTTAAGAAAGGCATACTTACAGGCTCTAATATGATTTGAGAAAAAGCAAAGCCATTATATGACAACTTAAAGCAAAGAAAGGTGAAGGATCTAAAACTAGAAAATTTAATGTCAGCAAAGGATGGTTTGATAATTTTAGAAAGAGGTTTGGCTTAAAAAAAATGTCAAGATGACAGGAGAGGCAGCTTCTGCCCACCAAGAAGCAGCAGATGAGTTCTCAGGGCCACTAATAAAATCACTGAGGAAAAAGGCTATCTGGTTTATAATACTGATGAATGTGCCTTACTCTGGGAGAAAAAAAAATGCCAGAAAGGACATCTATTAGTAAAGAAGAAAAGAGAGCACCAAGATATAAGGCAAGAAGGTATAGGCTAACTCTACCGTTTTGAGTCTGGTTCATGATCCATAAGCTGCTAACCCCCAAGCCTTAAAGGGAAAAGATAAACAACAGCTGGCAGTCTTTTGGTTCTACAAGAAGGCCTGAACAAGAACCGTCTTTCTGGATTGGTTCCACTGATGCTGTCTCTGAAGTCAGGAAGTACCTTGCTGGTAAGAACTGTCTCTTTAAAGTTCTTTCCATATTAGACGATGCCCTTGACCACCCAGAACCCCAGGAGTTCAACACTGAAGGTGTCAAAGTGATCTACTTGCCCCCAAACACATCTCTAATCAAGCTTCTAGATCAGGGGATCATAAGGACCTTGAAGGTTTATTATACATGGTACCTTATGGAAAGGACTGTCAATGCTATGAAAAAGAACTCTGATAGAATATCATGAAAGTCTGGAAGGATTTTTTTTTTTAAGATTTTATTATTTACTTTAGAGAGAGAGTGTGTGTGACAAGGAGTGCAACATAGTGGGAGGGAGAGGGAGAGAGAATCTGAAGCAGACTCTGTGCAGAGTGCAGTGCCCCATCTGGGGCTCGATCTCACAACTGCAAGATCACGACCTGAGTTGAAACCAAGTGTCAGACGCTCAACCAACTGAGCCACCCAGGCACCCCAAAAGTCTGGAAGGATTACACCACTGAAGATGCCATTGTTATAGGAAAAGCCATAAAAGCCATTAAACCTGAAATAATAAGTTCCTGCTGGAGAAAACTGTGTCCAGATGTTGTGAAGACTTCAAAGGATTTACAACAGAGACAATCAAGGAAATCATGAAAGAGTGGATAAAAAAGGTGGGGGGTGAAGGGTTTCAAAATATGGATCTTGGAGAAATTCAAGAGCTAACAAACACCACACCAGAAAATTAAAAGAAGATGACTCGATGGAGATGAGTACTTCCAAACCATGACAGATGAAGAAGATGTAGAAGAAACATGGGGCACCTGGGTGGCTCAGTCAGTTAAGCATCTCCCTTTAGCTCAGGTCATGATCCCAGGGTCCTGGGATCGAGCCCTGCATCAGGCTCCCTGCTCACCAGAGAGTCTGCTTGTCCCTCTTCCTCTGACCCTGCCCCTGTTCAGGCACGCTCTCTCTCCCTTTCAAATAAATAAATAAAATCTTAAAAAAAAAAAAAGATGCAGAAGCAGCAGTCCCAGAAAACAAATTGATATCAGACATCTGGCAGAAGCATTCTAATTATTCAAGACTGCTTTTAACTTCTTTGATGATACAATCCTTCTAAGGTACAAGCACTGAAACTAAAGCAAACAGTGGAAGGATTGTGGTACCATCATAGAAACAACTTTAGAGAAACTGGAAACCAAAAAAGTCAGAAATTAGAATGTATTTCCATAAAGCTACAAGAGCGTGCAGGCCTTTCCTGCTTCTACTTCCACCTCTTCTACCTCTGTGACTTGAGAGAGCAAGACCAACCCCCAAGCTGAACAGTTGTATTATGTGTCTTCGTGTGAAAACATAGTAACTGTATGGCAAGAACCATGTGAGATGTTTTGTGTCATCATCACCCAAGTATTCACGGTGTAGAACATCATGTGCAAGACTTGAATGGAAGTGGACAGATGAGTGATATTTAATATAAAATTAATATTGTGTTAGTTTTCTTACTGTTTGATAACATTGCTTTCTTTTTATTATTATTATTGTTTATTTATGTGACACAGAGAGAGAGAGAGACAGCAAGAGAGGGAACACAAGCAGAGGGAGAGGCAGAGGGAGAAACAGGCTTCCCGCTGAGCAGGGAGCCCGATGCGAGGCTCGATCCCAGGACCCCGGGATCATGACCTGAGCTAGAGGCAGATGCTTAACAACTGAGCCACCAGGTGCCCCTATAACATTGCTTTCAAAGAATTATATTACCATACAGTATGCCTCTTTCTCCCGTAATTGGAGAAACTGCATATCAGTTTTAAAACCTAACAGTGTTTCCAATACTGTATTATGAATATGATTTACTCCTATATACCATAAAATTTTTACAATGATTCAATCATTAACGTATAGGCTAGGCTACCATGAAGCAATTATACTGCTGCTTCTTTGGTATCAGTGCATGAATCATTATACCTGTAAGTAAATACGAATTTCTTTTTCACAGAATCTTCTCATTTTTATTTTATTTTATTTTTTTGAATCTTCTCATTTTTAAAAAGATTTATTTATTTTAGAGAGAGAGCGCACATCATGCATGAGCAAGGGGAGGGGCAGAGGGAGAGGGAGGAGAGAAGTAGACTCCCTGCTGAGTGCAGAGGGTTGGGGAAGGAGGTGGATCTCAAGACCCTAAGATCAGGACCTGAACTGAAATCAAGTCAGACACCCAACCGAGCCACACAGGTGCTCCAATCTTTTCATTTTTGATGTCTAATTTCAGTAATATGTATAAACATCTATAGTGTTTCTATCATGTAAGAAAATATCGAGGGGCACCTGCATGGCTCAGCGTGGCTAAGCGTCTGCCTTCAGACTGTTTTATCTTATCTGTAAGGCTTCTAGTCAACAGTAAACTATTAGTAGTTAAGTTTGGGGGAATCAAAAGTTATACACATTTTCGACAGTGCATGGAGTCAGCACCCCAACCCACTGCACTGTTCAAGGATCAACTGCATATGCTATATATGTGTAACTGTAATAAGCTGTATATGCTTCAAGAGACTCACTTTAGATCCAAAGACGCAAATAGATTGAAAGTGAAAAGATGGAAAACATATTCCATGCAAATAGTAATCAAATGAAAGCTGGGGAGCTAGACTAATATCAAACAAAACAGACTTTGAATCCAAAGTTTATGAAAGACAAAGGAAGACATTATATATTAATTAAAAGGTTCAAAAAATACAGCAAGAAGATAAAACGATCTATTAGTATAACAGTCTCAAAATACATGAAGCAAATACTGAAAACATGTGAAGAGAAAAATAAATAGTTCTCTAATAGCTGGAGACTTGAAACCCCACTTTTAATAATAGATAGGTCAACCAAACACAATAAATGGAAATAGAGAACATAATAAATCAACTAGACCTAACAGACACATATAAACACTCTACACAACAGTAGCAGAATCCCTTCTTTTTTTTTTTTTTTAAAGATTTTTATTTATTTGACAGAGAGAGAGATAGCGAGAGCAGGAACACAAGCAGGGGGAGTGGGAGAGGGAGAAGCAGGCTTCCTGCCGAGCAGGGAGCCGGATGTGGGACTCAATCCCAGGACCCTGGGATCATGACCTGAGCCGAAGGCAGACGCCCAACGACTGAGCCACCCAGGCGCCCCAGAATCCCATCTTCTTAAGCGCACCTGGGATAGTCTCCAGAATGAACCATTTGTTAAACTACAAACAGGTCTCAATAGATATAAAAAGGTAGATACCACATAAGTATCTTCTCCGACCAATGCGGATGAAGTTAAAAATCAGTAACATAAGGAAAACTAATATTCACAAAATTTCAAATGCATATTACCTGACTTCCTAGTTCCTCTTCTAGGAATTCATTCTCTAGAAGCTTACAGTGTGAGGTGACATGTTTACAAACACACACAGTGCAGCGCTGTTTGTAACAGCAAAAGATTATAAAATCTAAATGTACATCAATAGAGTATACTGCACTACTGAAATGCCATGCAATTCTCAAAAAAAATGAGGTAGCTATGTTAACTATCTAGGATAAGCTATTAGTGCAAAATACTATTTGTAATATCATACCATCTGTGCAAAACAGAAAAGAATACAGGCATACCTTGGAGATATTGCAGGTTTGGTTCCAGACTACTGCAATAAAGTGAAACTGCAATAAAGTGAGTGAAGGGCGCCTGGGTGGCTCAGTTGGTTAAGCGACTGCCTTCGGCTCAGGTCATGATCCTGGAGTCCCTGGATTGAGTCCCGCATCGGGCTCCCTGCTCGGCAGGGAGTCTGCTTCTCCATCTGACCCTCCCCCCTCTCATGTGCTCTCTCTCATTCTCTCTCTCAAATAAATAAATAAAAAATCTTTAAAAAAATAAATAAATAAAGTGAGTGAAATGAATTTTTTGGTTTCCCAGTACATATAAATGTTTACACTATATGGTAGTCTATTAAGTGTGCAATAGCATTCTAAAAATACAATGCACATACCTTAATTAAAAAAAATACTTTGTTGGGGCGCCTGGGTGGCTCAGTCGTTAAGCGTCTGCCTTCGGCTCAGGTCATGATCCCGGAGTCCTGGGATCAAGCCCCGCATCGGGCTCCCTGCTCAGCGGGAAGCCTGCTTCTCCCTCTCCCACTCCCCCTGCTTGTGTTCCCGCTCTCACTGTCTCTCTCTGTCAAATAAATAAATAAAATCTTAAAAAAAAAAAAAAATACTTTGTTAAAAAATGCTAACCCTCATCTGAGCTTTTAGCAAATTGTAATCACTGATCACAGATCACCATAACAAATACAATAACAATGAAAAGTTTGAAATATCTTAAGAATGTGATACAGAGATACAAAGTAAGCAAAAGCTGGTGGAAAATGGCACTGATAGACTTGCTCAACTCAGGGTAGCCATAAACCTTCCTCAATCTGTAAAAAATGCAATATCTGCAAAATGTAACGGAACAAGGTATGCCTGTATATATAACAAAGTTAGAGGACTCACACTTCCTGATTTTAAGACTTAATACAAAGTTACAGTAATCAAGACAGTATGGCATTGGCATAAGGATGAGCATAGAGATCAATGGAACAGAAGGGCCTGCCACCTAAACTGCCCAGATCCCACCCCCAACACATGCTACCCACCAATCAGTAAAAGGACCCCTCGGTGAGTTCTGAAAATTAGCATAGGAAACTAATACAGGTACAGATCTGGATGAGTAGTTAATAGTCAAATAAGAATTTTGAAGATTGAAGTGAAAAATGGTTCCATATGAATAGCAGTTGAACAGGGGTCAGCTGCTTCTGGAGATGGTAAGCATTATACTAATCTATAGGCTACACTCCTATTGATGCCCTTCTGCTGAACTTTGCAACCACACTCCTCTAGAACCTAAAGACTGGTTTCCTGGAAGCTGACCAGTAGGTTTGGCAAAAAAGACCCCCCACTGTAGGTCAGCACTGTTTATGGTTGGAACAATGATGGTAGCTGATTGTTTTCGAGCCTCCTCTGCCTTTCATTCTTCATTAATAAAAGCATTCTTAGGAGGCACATGGGTGGCTCAGTTGGTTGAGCATTTGCTTCTTGATTTCAGCTCAGGTCATAATCTCAGGGTCATGAGATTGAGCCCTATGTTGGACTCCACGCTCAGCAGAGAGTCTGCTTGAGATTCTCTCTCTCCCTCTCCCTCTGCCCCTCCTCCCACTCATATGTGTGCTTGCTTGCTCTCTCTCTCAAATAAATAAATCTTTTTTAAAAAAAGAGTAATAAGTAATAAATGAAAACATTCTTGGCAAACACTTCCACTCTGACCCATCTTGCAAAGGTCCAAGAATTTTACCTCTAAGAGCATAATTCTAATACCCAGGGACATCCTTTTTAATCATGATTTCAGTTCCAAAAGCCAAAAAGCAGAACCAGGGGTCCTATTCTATCTGAGGTATGCAGCGGCTTAATCCTACACCAAACACTCTAATTTTTTTCCAAAGTAAATGCTTTGGGCCACACAGGACACTCAACTAAGAACACCAAGGGCACATCAACAGGCAAAGGTTGATTTGAGCACCTACCAAATAAGACCCACCTCTGAATTTTTAAACAGTAGCAACTTTAATATGCACTGTGGGAATCAGTGGCTGCTGACAGCACCCTTGTTCCTTGCAAAATTTCTGTTGAAAGATTTTAAGTGTATTGATTCCAATTACAGGGCCTCTAAAGAGTCCTCCAATCTGGAATGGGGAATTACAAGCCTGCTGCCATCCCTAGATGTGGCGTCTGTTTCTCAGACTCCTCTCCAGAACCATATCCTGATTCCCCTTTGGTGGCACCTGCTTGCCTACCATCATACCACTCTTAAAAGCTGATTGAAAATGGATCAGACATAAATGTAGAAGCTAAAACTATAAAGCTTCTAAAAGAAAACACAGGAGAAAATCTTTTTGAGCTCTGTGTCAGCAAAGACTTCTATAAAGGATCCAAAAGCATTAACAATAAAGAAAAAGATTAAAATTAAAACATGTTCTTCATGGGCACCTGGGTGATTCATTTTTTAGGTGTCTGCCTTCGGCTTGGGTCATGATCCCAGGGTCCTGGGTTCGAGGCCCACATCCAGCTCTTCTGGTTCTCCCTGAACCTGCTTCTCCCTCTCCCACTCCCCCAGCTTGTGTTCCCTCTCTCGCTGTGTCTCTCTCTATCAAATAAATAAATAAAAAATCTTTAAAAACAAAAAAAACATGTTTTTCAAAAGACACTTTAAAAAATGAAGAGGCAAACTATGGAACAAGAGTAAATATTTGTAACACACATCTGACAAATGCTTACTATTATTGGTCATAAAGAAAACAGATTAAAACCACAATGAGATACTAATACCCACCACTAGAACTACTAAAATTAAAAAGACTTAAAAAGCAAATATGCAAGGATTTTCAGCAATCAGAACTCATACACTGCGGGAAAGAATGCAAGATGGTACAACCACTTTAGAAACTGATCTGACAACACTACCCTATGACTTAGTAATTTCACTTCAACCTAAGATAAATGAAATCTTGTACAAAAAATGTTCACAACAGCTTTATTCATAATAGCTTAAAAAAATGGAACCAACCCAACCTCCTTCCAAAGGAGAGGAAATAAATACATAGTTTGGTGTCTTGAGGGTTTCCATCCCTGGGGTAGTATACTTTAGATTTCAAATGGAGAGATGCCTTTTTGGTAAAGTGAAGAGAAGGGTTAGTAAGAAAGGGGAAGTAGAAAAGGAGAATCAATAATACCCATTCTTTTTTAAAAATTATTTTTAGTGGGGGCGCCTGGGTGGCTCAGTTGTTGGGCATCTGCCTTCGGCTCAGGTCATGATCCCAGGGTCCTGGGATGGAGCCCCACGTCGGGCTCCCTGCTCAGTGGGAAGCCTGCTTTTTGCTCTCCCACTCCCCCTGCTTGTGTTCCCTCTCTCACTGTGTCGCTCTCTGTCAAATAAATAAAATAAAATCTTTAAAAATATATATATATTTTTTTAGGGGCGCCTGGATGAGCTCAGTCAGTTGAGCATCCGACTCTTGATTTCGGCTCAGGTCATGATCTCGGCTCAGGTCATGATCTCAGGGTCTTGGGATCAAACCCCATGTTGGGCTCTGCGCTCAGTGTGGAGTCTGCTTGTCCCTCTCCCTCCAGTCCTCCCA
>NW_028012191.1:0-813 GCF_054177405.1 Leptonychotes weddellii
CCCGCACAGAGCAGGGGCTAAACAGTGTGTTGAATTAATGTTTGTCTCCCTCTGCAGTGAAAAACATGTTGCTGGGCCTGGAAAAGGAAGTGTGGGAGATAGTGGACACCTCACGTGACATTGTCCGCACACAAGGGGAGTGGGAGCTCCTGGGCATCAACAAGGCCACCCCAAAGCTGTCTGTGGGCTCCAGTCTTTTTGACCAAATCATGTTCTACGTAAGCCCAGAGACTGTGAGATGTGTCTGTCCCCCTTATCTCCCTCATCAGATCTTTCTAAATGCCTGAGCCTCTCACTTCCTGTCCCAAGACCAGAAAGCCACTGGGTGCCACAACCCTCACAGCCTTCCTCTCTCCCAAGGCCCCCAGAGCAGCCCCCTTTCTGAACCTGCCGGCTCAGGCATAGGTTTTCTTTCGTGGATATGGCAGAATCTTTTTAGTCATGTGAAGGCTGCTTCTTAACCAGCCCCAGAAAGAGCTCCTGTTGGGCTGAGGACACCGAGGGAGGGACTGGAATCATCCCCCAGGCTCCCCTCAGTCCTAGCTTCACCTGGTTCTCTCCTCCCCCCAGGTGGCCATCAGGCGCAGGCCCAGCCTCTATGTCATAAACCTCCTGGTGCCCAGTAGCTTTCTGATCGCCATTGATACCCTCAGCTTCTACCTGCCGGCAGAAAGCGGGCATCGTGCCCCATTCAAGATAACCCTTCTGTTGGGCTACAACGTCTTCCTGCTCATGACGAATAAACTACTTCCTGCTAATGGCACCCCCTCATCAGTACGCCCACCTCCTCACTGTTGGAAAGTGGGGGGGGGG
>NW_028012192.1:0-813 GCF_054177405.1 Leptonychotes weddellii
TCTGTATGTGTCCAAAATTCTGTGTTCTGATTAACTTATTCAGATGGATAGATAATTTTGTTTGGGAACTAAAGTCCTTTCAGTGACCCAGGGAAGCACAAAACAGCAATCTAAAATGAATCTATCATTTTAATTTTGTTACTTATGAAAAATATTTCTAAAAATCCATAAATATAAAATTGGCTTACTCTGGGGGGGGCAGACTTTAAACATAGTTCCTGTCAATTATTATATTTAGATACTTAATAAAATTCTTAGCCTTATAATGGACTAAGAACACTTTTCCTATGTTTAAAAGTCCTATTTCTCTACTATTTATATGTAATTGTCTTGAAGATCAGAGAATTAGACTTACAATTCTTGCCTCTTCCTTAGACTCACATTTTAATTTTTATAAACTCATTGCCTCTGTTCTAATCTGAAACATTTAGAATGAGCTTTTCACAAATAAAATTGTATATAGCAATTAAGCTAGTAGATTGGACTATTGAATTCTTCACTGTTTTCACCTGGATTTGCATAGTCTTTGTGATAGTAACACATTCCATATATAAGCCCTTACATTGGTGTGAGAGAAACATACTTGAGTTTAATTAAGAATGCACCTGTTACTAATCGGGCGCCTGGGTGGCTCAGTTGGTTAAGCGACTGCCTTCAGCTCAGGTCATGATCCCAGGGTCCTGGGATCGAGTCCCGCATCGGGCTCCCTGCTCTGCGGGGAGCCTGCTTCTCCCTCTCCCACTCCCCCTGCTTGTGTTCCCTCTCTCGCTGTGTCTCTCTCTGTCAAATAAATAAATAAAATCTTTAAAAAAA
>NW_028012193.1:0-813 GCF_054177405.1 Leptonychotes weddellii
TGCAACATCCAACCTAGGAGCAGTCTTGGTGCCCCTAGAGTTTGACCATGGAGTCTATAGAATCCACACTAGGTATTTCAACAAAGAGAATTTAATGTGGGGAACTGGTTAAATGAGGTGGGAGAAACGTAAGAGCAAAAAAGGAAAAGAGCTCCCACCCCAACGTCTGGGAGAACAGAGAGGACTCTGGGCTTTTCAGAGCCTCCGAGGAGCCCCACACAGCTGAGACTGCCTGCCCCGGGAGCTCCTCCCGCACCATGTGCTGGTGCTGGGGGCGCTGGAAGCCGCAGGCTCCTGGGTGGAGCAGGAGTGAGAAGCAAGCAGAGCTGCGGTCCTTTCCTCCTTGCCCTAGGGCTTCCCACGGCTCCTGCCAGCAGAACCTAAGGGACTGGGCCGGCAAAGGAGAAGCCTGCTTTGCAGAGTCTCGGTCCTGGCCTCACAGTCGGGGTCTGAAGAATCTGGAGCTCAGAGACAACAGGTCCTTTTCCCGGGGGTTTGGCCAACGGAGTCAAGGCGGGCCCCCACCCAGGCAGCACAGTCACGACCCAGGAGAAGTGCATCTGTATCCACTGCCACATCACCACCCGCGCCAACAGCGGCTCCCAGCAACGATTTTATTTGCTCCTCATTCTGTGGGCCAGTGGTTTGGGCTGAGCTCCGCTAGGACAGGTCATAGGCATCGGATGGCACTGGGCCTGCACTGGGCCATCTCAGATGGCTTTGCTCCTGTCTGAGCGTGGGCTGGGTCTCCAAGAGATCAAAGTTAGGCTCCTACCCTCCCCCAGAGACAGGGACAGGGGGGTGCTATCTCCC
>NW_028012194.1:0-813 GCF_054177405.1 Leptonychotes weddellii
TACTAAATGTCACTCCCACCTCCCCACAGGGAGGCGACAAAGGGCTCTTGCTCTGGGGACAGCGAAGGTGACAGTAAGCGCCTGCCAGCCAGGCACCGTTCAGAGGCCCGCACGACAAACCTACACGGAGGTGCTACAATGTTCGCACGCCCATTCTGCAGATGGGGAGACGGGCCGAGTGAGCGCCTGTCGAGGTTACACGGCTGCCTGTGCCGGAGCTGGGACCCAGAGCCAGGCAGTCCAGGCTCTAGACAGACTACTGCTGAGGCCAGGTCATCCCCCTCCACTCAGCAAAAAGCAAGCAGGAAGGAAGCCCTGAAGCTCAGATAAGCCCGGCCCTGACGACTTCGAAGGCCAGAGCCCGCCACCTGGATCTTGATGACCGCCGGCAGCCAGGTCCTCAGGAAGTGGGAGCGTTCCGCAAACGCCTGCCGGACCAGGAAGCCGCGCAGGCGGGCCTGGAGCTGGATGACAAGGCTGATGTTGGCCTTCCAGAGCTGTTGGCGGTCGTGGGCGGCGGTGACCCTGGTGACGGCCGACTGCAGGCGGGAGAGAGCCTGTGGCACCTGGTGGGTGGGGGCCCTGTCCCCCGCCCCCTCCCCCGCAGGGCCTCTGCCAACCTGGATCTCCTCCTGAGTCAGGTGGGACTTATTCAGGCGGCAGCCAGCGGGCCGCTCCCAGGTCCCCTGGAAGGTCTGCAGGTGCAGGTAGTAGGCTGAGCCGTCCTTCATGTCGTGTCGGACCCAGAGCGCGGTGTCTGCTGAGCAGAAGCCAAGTGAGGAGAGAAGGCTCGGAGGCGGCGGCGGGGGCCGG
>NW_028012195.1:0-813 GCF_054177405.1 Leptonychotes weddellii
CTCTCTCTCTCTTTCAAATGAAGAAATAAAATCTCTCAAATAAATAAGCAAAATCTTGAACAAAAAATCGAGAGGCACTTAGCCGGCCCTCTTCTGAGGCCTGTGGTGCGGCTTCTGGGATGTGTGATGGCCGGCCTGACGCCTCTCCCCTTCCCGCCCCTGCGGGAACCTTCTGCTGAGAACTCAGAGTCTCCATCGCCCATCGCCTGGGCGGCCCGGTTCTGGTGCCCCTTCCCTCTGGGGCCCCACACGGGCCCACAAGGCCGCAGGGGAAACCACGGTGGCTCGTGGCAGCTGTGCCCGGGCCCAGAGGGAGGCGCTCTGCCTGACGCATCCTGTGAGGAGAGCCCACTGTGCCCATTTCGCAGACCCCGGTCAGTGACACAGGCGGCAATGTGGAAATGCCATCTCTCCAGTCCTGAGGCCTCACCTTTCACTCATGTGAAGTCCCCTGGGCGAACCGTCCCTCCGCCAGGCCTCGGGGGGCATCCATTGGCCTACCCCACCGCAGCTCTGCACCCGGGCTCCGCGCTCTCCCTTAACCCCCTCCGGCCCCAGCCCCTCCCTCCGCGGCTCCCGGCGGCCACCCCACCCCTCCACGGGGCGAGGACGGGGAAGGATGTGTGTGCTGTGCCAGTAAACTTTGGGCTTGGCTTCTGGGGGTGTCCGTTTCCCCCATGGTGAAATGGGGGAACAACTGCTCTGTGGGCTGTGAAGGTGACTTGGAGGGCGGCGCCTTTATTCCAGGGTCTGGCAAGTCACAGGGGGGTCTTGGGGTCCCCCAGTACCTCCTTCCTCTTGCCTTCCTTGCTT
>NW_028012196.1:0-813 GCF_054177405.1 Leptonychotes weddellii
CCATCTTAGATAACTTTGCCATGGTCCTATGAGTGTGCCACATTGTACTGGACTTAGCAAATGCTAAAATGCAAAAATCTATCTGTCTTGGAGCTGCCTGACACCAGCCTTATAAATAAGTTCTTTTGCTTATTGAATCTGCCACCTACCAATCTGGAGTGATTTGCCTCTCTTCGCTATCTCTTTGACCTCTGTGTACAGGGCCACTTTCAGATTTTACCTGGGAATTTCCTGATGTTTTGAACCAACACCTATACTTGTGAATTCGAGGCAACGTGAACAATAAAAAGTAGATAATTGAAGGGACGCCTGGGTGGCTCAGTCGGTTAAGCATCTGCCTTCGACTCAGGTCATGATCCCAGGGTCCTGGGATCCAGTCCCGCGTCAGGCTTCCTGCTCAGCGGGGACCCAGCTTCTCTCTCTGCCTGCCATTCCCCCCTGCTTGTGTTCCCCCATCTCTCTCTCTCTGACAAATAAATAAACAAAATCTTTTTTTTTTTTTAAAGATTTTATTTATTTATTTGAGACAGAGAGAATGAGAGAGAGAGAGCACATGAGAGGGGGGAGGGTCAGAGGCAGAAGCAGACTCTGGAAAATGAGAAATAGAGGTTGTTCCAAAGTCTCACTGAGTTATTAATTCAAAAAGCCTCAGGTGTTCAGGAAATGCCACAGAGGAGAAAGGATGTTTTTATCTTCTTTCATTAAAAAGAACTCTTATCTTGCCATTTGCAACGACATGGATGGAACTGGAGGGTATTATGTTGAGTGAAATAAGTCAAACAGAGAAAGACATGTATCATATGATCTCACTGA
>NW_028012197.1:0-813 GCF_054177405.1 Leptonychotes weddellii
GGAGAGGATGAGCATATTTTGCATGTGGGAGGGCTGTAAATTTTTGTTGGCCAGAGGATGGGCTTTGGCAGATTGTAGTTTCCAAAGATGGCCACACCAATGTCTACCCCATCCCACCGGCTCTTCCTACAGTGTGATGTTGATGGTCCTCCATCAAGAGTCGGTGGATTAGTTTCCTAGGGCTTCTGTAGTAAAGTACCACATGCTGGGGTGGAGGGGGGCTTAAACAACAGACATTTATTGTCTCACGGTTCTGGAGGCTGGATGTCTGAGATCAAAGGGCCAGCAGGGTTGGTTCTTTCTGAAGGCTCTGAAGGAGAATCTGCTCCATGTCTCTTCTCAAGCTTTGGGTGCTTTTCTGGTGATCTTTGGAATTTCTTGGCATGTCGAAGCATCACCCTCATCTCTGCCTTCATCTTCATATGGTGTTTTCCTGGTTAGCAGAGCTGTCTCCAAATTTCCCCATTTGATAAGGATACCACTCATATTGAATTAGGGTCCACCCTAATGACCTCATTTTAACTCGATTAGCTCTATAAACCCCCTATTTCCAAATAAGGTCAAAGTCGAGGTATAGGGGTTAGGACTTCAACATATGAAATTTGGGGGTACATGTATTCGATAAAAAGAGCCCCCCCACACGTATATGTAGTTTAATGTGTATGTGTCTCTGTGTGTATAATCTATATAAATTTGTACACATATATATCTATGTGTGTATAGATAGAGTTATTATGAGGATCTGGCTCACGTGATTTGGGAGGCTGAGAAGTCTCATAATCTTTCGTTTGTAAGCTGGAGATGCAGGAAAGC
>NW_028012198.1:0-813 GCF_054177405.1 Leptonychotes weddellii
CGCTGAGCATGGAGCCCAAGGCAGGGCTCCATCCCACAACCCATGAGATCATGACCTGAGCAGAAACCAAGAATCAGACCCTCAACCAACTGAGCCCCCCAGGTGCCCCACCTACAGGACATGTGTAAACACCCATTTCTGAGCCCCATTCTGGGCGTTCTGATTCAGGACGTTTCCATTAAGCCTGACCATTTACCTTTCTTACCAATTCCCGGGTGATGCTGATGATGTCAGTTCCAAGAGAAGTTTTCTTCTTTGATCTTTAGGTGCTTTATTTCTACTGAAGAGCATCCTATTTTTAACACTTCTTTTTATCACCAAGACCACAGTTAAAGTACGTTGTATTTGTTCGTCTGATTGCTTCGAATTCAGTTATCACATACAAGCAGCATAAAACTTTCATCTTTTTAAAGCACATGTTTGGAATTTTTAAAAATAAGATCATTCCTGCCCAATTGTATATTTGATTGCTTTTAAAGATTATTATCTCTTTTAATTTTGGATTTTTTGAACTGTTTAAAGAAAAATAAAAACTTCCATAATATTTTCTCAATTATTCTAGTTAAAGGACTACTCCGATCATTCTTTGAACATGACTTGCAATTGTCGAACTCACACATGATTTAACACTAAAAAAAATAAATTTTAAAAACCTCAAGAAAGCGTAGCAGGTTTTATATTGAGAAACTGTGATGAAATCGAACAAAGATTTGAAAAAAATAAAAGGAAAAACTTTTTGTCAGTCTTTTTCCTTTTTTCTTTTTTCTTTCAATGTAGGATCAGGTATTAAGACCAAAATAATTCAACCTGGCT
>NW_028012199.1:0-813 GCF_054177405.1 Leptonychotes weddellii
AAACTTGTTAACCAAATGGAGCACAGTTTATCTTGACACAAGCAATCATGAACACACACACACACACTAAATGAAAACACACCATAACAGTTTATGAGATGCAGTAAAAGCAATTCTCAGAGGACATTTGTACTGAAAACTACTACACTAAGAATAAAGAAATCCCTCAAAAAACAACCTAACTTTAGTCTCTGTGAAGAACAGTAAAAACAACCTAGTAAATCAAAAAATTAGCTCTAGGAAGGAAATAGTATGGATGGAGCAGAAATTGAGGATGTATAGATAGAAGCACAAAAGACAGACAACAGATAAGTGTTCCCTTGAATAAAGATAAACGAAACTAACAATTTTCGTGAGACTGACGAAGACAAAACGAGGGAGGACTCCCATTAATACCATCAGGAACGAAAGAGGGGACACTGCAACTCCCACCACAGAAGGACAAAGTGGTAGAAGAGACGACTATATCAATTCCTTGCCCACAACAGGACAGCCTCAAAGAAGCAGTTAGATCCTCAGCTGGTGCGTCTCCTTGACCTTGCTTTGCTCACTCCTTCCCGACAAATCCTCCATCCAGCCTCGGTCCCGCAGTGCCCTGTCCCCTCCTCTGCCCGCTGACCTTGCAGGCTGCTTCCCTGCTGGCCCTGCCCGCCCTGTCGCCTCTCCTGTTTTAGGGGACCGCGAGCAGAATACGAACCTCTTCCTTCAGGGCAATCGTTTTCCTGCCTGTGTTCTCTCTCTTTCTGCCCAAAACAATGGCAGGCCATGTAGGTCGGACAAGGGGCCTGCAGGCATGGGGATCCCCACACAGAG
>NW_028012200.1:0-813 GCF_054177405.1 Leptonychotes weddellii
GGACAAAAAGGTATCCTAGTAGTCACAATTAAATGAATCCTATCCTTAATAACACAACGTGAACAATCTCAAAGAATACAATGGATAATGAATTTAGAGCCCCTGGTTTGTTTCCCTCCGTGGAGCGTGAGGCAGGCAGAGCTTCTAATTCAGGAATTGCAATCCATTTGGATAATGAAGCTAACAAAATGCTGTGTTCGTTGGGTGTCCTAGGACCCCTGAGTGTGTGCGTGCTCAACAACGCTCAGCTGTGACCTCACTTGTGCAAAGGGAAGACAGAGGCATGTGTTCATTCAGCTTCATAATAATAGTGCAACGAATGCCGAACAATCCATCATTATCACACTCGAAACATGCAGGAATGAAGTGCGGTGCTGGACGGAGCGGGGGGCTCAAGTTCCCTCTGCAGGTAGAGGCCACCACCTCCACTGACCGGCCAGAGTCAGCACTCCCCAGGCTGACCCTCGTCATGCCCCATCCACTGACCAGCCAGAGTCAGCGCTCCCCAGGCTGACCCTCGTCATGCTCCATCCACTGACCGGCCAGAGTCAGTGCTCCATCCACTGACCAGCCAGAGTCAGAGCTCCCCAGGCTGATCCTCGTCAGACCCCATCCACTGACTGGCCAGAGTCAGCGCTCCCCAGGCTGACCCTCGTCGTCCCCCATCCACTGACCGGCCAGAGTCAGAGCTCCCCAGGCTGACCCTCGTCGTGCCCCATCCACTGATCGGCCGGAGTCAGAGCTCCCCAGGCTGACCCTCATCGTGCCCCATCCACTGACCGGCTGGAGTCAGTGCTCTCCAGGCTGACCCTC
>NW_028012201.1:0-15094 GCF_054177405.1 Leptonychotes weddellii
ATAAATAAAATCATGAATGAAAGAGGAGAGACCACATCCAACACCAAAGAAATACAAACAGTGATAAGAACATATTATGAGCAACTATATGGTAGCAAATTAGATAATCTGGAAGAAATGGATGCATTCCTAGAGATGTATCAACTACCAAAACTGAACCAGGAAGAAATAGAAAACCTGAACAGACCTACAACCACTAAGGAAATTGAAACAAATAATACATTATATGTTAAAAAAAAAAAAAAAAGAAGAAGATAGCAGGAAGAGAAAAATGAAGGGGGGCAAATCAGAGGGGGAGATGAACCATGAAAGGCTATGGACTCCGAGAAACAAACTGAAGGTTCTAGAGGGGAGTGGGGTGGGTGGATGGGTTAGCCTGGTGATTGGTATTAAAGAGGGCACGTACTGCATGGAGCACTGAGTGTTATACGCAAACAACAAATCATGGAACACTACATCAAAACTAATGATGTACTGTATGGTGATTAATGTAACATAATAAAATAAAATAAAATACATGATCAGAAAATTAAAGGAGAAAACAGAAACTAGGAGAAAATATTCACGATGGATATATCTGATAGAGTATTAATATTTAATATATATTAAAAACTTATAATTAACAATATAAAGGCTAATATTTATAAATATTTAAATTCATAAGCATCATGTATTTATAAATATCTTGTAAAATTATATGAATTTCACAAATAGGTAAAATATTTAAAAAACATATCAATGAAGAAGATATATTAATGACAAACAGCAAAGATACTTATTATCATTATATTTATTACAGAAATGCAAATTAAAATCACAATGATATTACCACTATATAGACACTAACATGGCTATGACTTTAAAAGACTGATAATTTCAAGTGTTGTCAAAGATATGGAGGAACCGACTCATATATCACTTATAAGGATACAAAATATTATAGCCACTTTGGAAATTCATGTGGAAATTTCTTACAACATTAATCATACACTTATTTTTACCGTAAGAACCACAATCCCTCAATTAGATATTTACCCTAGAGAAATGTAAACAAAAGTCCACAAAATCCTGTATACTATATGTGTATAGTAGCTTCATTCATCGTAGCCCTTAATTGAAAACAATCTTCATATATCTGAATTGTGAATTAATAAAACACATTGTGTGCAGTATCCCCATAAAATGGAGTAAGCTACTTGCCCTCACAACAACATGGGTAACTTTCAAAAGCATTTTGCTAAGTGAAGGAAGTCAGACTCAAAAGACTACATGCTATAAAATGCCCCATGCATGAAATCCTAAAATGGCAAGACCATAGTGGTAGACATCTCAGGGCTGGAGAGGGTAGTGGGCAGTGGGCAGTGCAGGATTGCTTAGGAGAGGGAACAGGATATTTTGAGGTGAGGAGCATTTCCCTGGTTCTTGATTGTGGAGGGGGCATACTATTGCATACAATTGTGGAAACTCATCAAAATGTAAGCCTTCAATGGGTGAATTTCATTTTATGTAAATTATACCCACAGAAAGAAATGAAGGTTAAAAGAAAATCAAGGTTAGGAAAAAAAAAATATTCACAGAATGAAAAGCTGAAAAAATTCATTAACACTGGAAATGCTAACAGAAGATCTGACTGAGGGTATATAATCCAGAACGAAGCATGGTACTGTAGGAAGAAATGAAAATAACTGAAAAAGGTCATTACAAAAGTAAATATAAGTTAATAATGGATTTCATGAGTATCAGCACCTGAAATCTTACTACTAAGAGGAGGGAGGGAGCCCTGAGAAGGAATCCTCCCCAGGGACCTTAGGATCTGTTCAAATGTAAAGCAGGGAAACAGAAAATCCCTCCAGCGCTGCGGAGTTTACAATGATTTCAAGGCAGTGGTGATTCACCCTTGGGGTCATCTGAAGCCTGTGAATAATAAATCCAGCTCATCTGTGTACCAGTTGGCTCAATACCCTTTGCTAATGTCTGATGTAAAAAGAGACATCTTCTTTTTCTGGGAGGAAATACTTCCCAAGTCTTCTGTTCTTTATACACAATGTTTAATTTCTTTCAATTAGACAAAAAAAGTTAATAAAATAAGAAACATCACCAAGAGATTTAAAAATCAAAAGAACCAGACTCAAAAATAGCACAGAAATTGGAGTTTCTAGTAAAAGAATTTAAAATGACTATGATTAAAAATTATAAGGTAGAAGAGGTATTTGAACAGATGGGGAATTTCAGCAGAAAGACATAAAACATTTAAAAAAAAAAAGCCCAGGGGCGCCTGGGTGGCTCAGTTGGTTGAGCGGCTGCCTTCGGCTCAGGTCATGATCCTGGAGTCCTGGGATCGAGTCCCACATCGGGCTCCCGGCTCGGCGGGGAGCCTGCTTCTCCCTCTGACCCTCTCCTCTCTCATGCTGTTTCTCTCTCGCTCACTCTCTAATAAATAAATAAATAAAAATCTTTAAAAAAAAAAAGCCCAATGGAATTGCTAGATATGAAGTGCCTGATATCTGTGATACAGAATTATTTTGATGGACTTCCTAGCATACTGGATAAAGCAATGTAAATAATCTGTTAACTTGAAGACCAGTTAAAAGAAATTATGCAAATAAACAGACAAACAAAAGAAGAAGAAAAAAGAAATATGACAGAACATTCCCCATTTCTGTGGGGAAATATTAAATTCTCCAAAATATGTGTGGCTGCAGTCCCAGATGGAGTTGAGGGGGAGGATGGGTCAATAGAAAACATACAAAATATAATGGCCAATAGTTTTCTGAAATTGGAAAGAATATCCCACAGATCCAAGAAGCTCAGAGAAGCCCAATAGGGATAAATAAAAAGAAAAACAGACCTAGGCATGTCTTAGTGAAACGATGAGAAGTGCAGAGAATGAGAACAGCCTAGAAATATTCAGAGACAAAGGAGAAACATTTTCCTGTGTATAGGAACACAAGCGGACAGAGTAGATAAAAATTCAGTTAGGATATAGAAAATTTGATTAACATTATTCATCCATTTGACCTATTGACGTTTACTGAATGCTGCATTCAACAAGAACAGAATGCACATTATTTCAAGTGCACACGGAACATTTACGAAATCAGAGCATGTAGGACAAATAAAAAAACATATATATCAAGTACCTGGTTTTAAAACTAATCATGTCAATATTTACATTACATACAATGTATAAACTCCTGAATTCAAAGGCACAGTTGGCCAAACAGATTTTAAAAAAATCAAGGCATATGTGTTTTCTGTCCATAAAAAATATTACGTAAATATCAAGACCAGTATTAAAGTGAAATGATGAAAAATAATTATATACTAAGTAGACACTAATCATAAACAAATGATTAGTGATACATCAATATTGATGTTGCTTTAGAATGCAAAATGAAATAGGGAAGACTAGATAAAATAAATGTGTTTACATTGAATAACAAAGTTTAAAACATATAAAGAAAAAAACCAGCAGAACTGATAGGAAAAATATACAAATCTGCAATTATATTTGGAAATTTCAACACATCTCTATCAAGAACTGAAATTACCAGTAGAGAAAAATCAGTAAGAATAGAGAAAAATTGTACAATGCTCTAAATCAGCTCAACTTTATTGCCATTTTTACAAACTTCCACCCAATAATCGCTAAGTGCACATTTTTTCCCAGTGAACACGGAATATTCACCAAGATAGACCAAATAAGAACAATTAAATAAATCTCAATAAATTTAAAATAATTGAGATAATACAGAGGAAGTTCTCTAATCATAATATAATTATAAGCCAATAAAAAAAAGATCTCTGGTCTCTGAACATTTAAGTAACACACTTCCAATTAAATCAAAGAAGAAATTATAGTTTTACAATTCTATGTTAGAAAAAAAAATGCCTAAAATAAACGAGCAAGGCTTTCACCTGAAGAAGCTGGGGGGGGAGGGGGAGAATAAATTAAATAAAAGCAAGTGTAACATTATGTAGTATTTAAACCAGATTAGCTTTAGTTGCGCAAAGAATATAGAAAGCAAGATTCAAAGCTTGCAATGTCAATGAAGCTGAAAAATATGGTTAACTCAGACAAACAATCACGAATGAATGTATGTATAGCACAGTATTACCTGAGGACCTAGAAGGTGAACAATGATAATTTTTCTGGGTTCCAAGTTTGTGTTTGGAAGTTTTATATGGTGCTTTGCTCAGATTACAGCATACTGTAACAGCAATTTTTAAAATTCCAGATACAGAAGCTGATACTTAAAGGGATTAAGTCTTCTCTAAGTTTACCCTGTGGGTAAGTTTTAGGGGCCTGGTATGCCCCAGCTCATGTACTCCTGAATCTATGCTCTTTTCAAAGTATCACTGATCCAAAACTAGCTTTTTGCTTTAAGCAAGAATATACACATATGTCGGCATCTTTTATCGCTTATTTATTTATTTATTTATTTTTAAACAAATATTTCTGCATACAGAAAAGTGACATAGCTCTGAAACTGGGCAACACTCTGAAAACTCAAACACACACAAACATGTGGATTCAAACAACACATACATCTTTGACTTCATTTCTGATTTTCTCTTTAAATTATACATCTAGAAAATGATTTACTGGATTAAAATGGATAAATATTTGTAAAGCTCTTTGCTTTAAAACTAGAATCAATTTTAATGTCCACTTATAAAGGAACTATTAATTATTAGACATCCATAAGATAATGATGAAGGCATTAAGGCAATTGTTTTGAGATGCTTTTCTTTTTTTTTTTTTAAGATTTTATTTATTTATTTGAGAGAGAGAATGAGAGAGAGAGAGCAGGAGAGGGGGGAGGGTCAGAGGGAGAAGCAGACTCCCTGCCGAGCAGGGAGCCCGATGCGGCACTCGATCCAGGGACTCCAGGATCATGACCTGAGCCGAAGGCAGTCGCTTAACCAACTGAGCCACCCAGGCGCCCTGGAGATGCTTTTCAAAGACTGTGATCAGGATTCGGATTTAATATTAAGGGGACAGAATCAGTAAACTTCACAGTATGACTGAAACCATAAAATATTTATATCTACATGATAATCTACATTAATATCATATCCATGCTTATGTTTATTTCACACATGCCTCTCTCAAACCTCCAGTGTCCCAAATCTGAAACTGCCCACCAGACTACTAACTAGCACCCTTCTTTGAGCTAACTATGATTATTTATCTTAACTCTGACAATGGCTCCAATTTTATACTCCCGGCCTGGCCTTGGCTCTCCTGGCTCAATTTCCCACCTTTCTTTTTTTTTTAAATCAATTTCCCACCTTTCTTCTGAGCTCCATCCACACATGCCCTGGCCATGATAGTGGCCCCCTGGGTGCCAATGTATAGATTTACAAAGTATAAACATGGAGCAGTGAGATCCCTTTCCTCCCTCATCATTATCTTCATTACCTTGAAATAACTGAGCAGCCCAAAGTCCCTAGAAAGCCTATCACAGTGAAAAACAAGACAAAACCCAAAAAACAGCCAAACAAAAACAAACACAAAGCTTCCCAGGAGGAGATGGGGGCAGATAATCTAATGGGCCTTTTTCATTTTTTACTGCACATCTCTGTGATAGAAGCAAATGTAATTTTTATGTAGTTATGAGAAGGGAAATTGAAGCAGGGATCATTTTGTAGCATTATATTCCTGTGCACTTGTTCCAACTTCCCTCTGCAATTGCTGTCCACCACTCTGGTGTAATTGCATATGTCATTTGCGGAAAAGCATAATTATATCTTAAAGTAATGTTCCCTCATGCACTATTAAGTCATGAATTTTTCTAAAGTAGATAGAGGGAGGGAGCTAGGTGACTGGAGGAGAAGTCACAGAGTATCGGATCCAAAGGGGCTTAGGGAGCCGCCTCATCTCCTTTTCAGTGCTACGCTCCTGCCTGGGACATCCTCACAAAACACAGCAACCACATGGCATCAAATTTTTTGTGTGTGTAATGATGTCTCATTAGGTTGAAGCCCCCTTAAAGGTGACCTCAAATCATCCGTACTTCCCAGGACCTAGCACATTATCTGGCACAGAGGACACACTCTGTGTTTTCTGCTGAGTGAATGTTGAGGTGATTGCCAAGAATGAAAACGTGAGATGGATTTTCTTTGACAGAGCACATCCCACTCAGAGACATATAGACCCTTCAGGGCACCTGGGTGGCTCATTTGGTTAAGTGTTCGACTCTCGATTTCGGTTCAGGTTGTGATCTCAGTGTTGTGAGATCGAGCTGTGAGGATCAGCACTGGGCATAGAGCCTGCTTAAGATTCTCTCTCTCCCTCTGACCCTCCACCTCGGGAAAAAAAAAAACAAAAAAACTTTTAGATCCATGAAACAAACTGTTTCAGAGTCTTACTGAACCTGTTTTCACAGAGGAGAGATGTATATAGATTGGAAAAAGTTAAATATGGAGATGGTGCTGGTTTAAAATACTTCGATGCCCACCAGCTTGTGACTTAACCCTCGAGAGTATCAGAATTCTCAAAATGAAACATGGATTACCATTCCTGATGATGTAATAAAATCATACATCTGCAAGTGGAGAATGCAGTGCCAGGTTCAGAGAGGTGCGTAATAAAAATGCCCATGGTGATATTTAGCTACTACTTCTAGGCACAGCACAGGATTATTTACATTCAATTAACCTTTTTTTTTTTTCAACCAATGGCCATGCAGTAACCTGTTATGATGCGCCGAGCAATGTGCTGGTGCATGAGTGCAACTGGGAACAAGGCGCAGTCAAGTGGGGAAGTCAGACAACAGGCTGATCTCATCACCACCCATTGTAGTTATCCTCAGCCGAATTTACAAAACAAGTGATTTGTCTTTGATCACTTCTTACTTGATTAGTATAACCCCTTAAAGATTAAGACAACATACTTGCAAGTTAACCAAACATAGGTTAGTAAGTTAAGATATTCAAAGCACCTGTATCAGAGCCTGGCACACAATCCATACTCAGGAAATGTTAGCTGTATTATTGTATAGGGGAAATGCCTCTAGGCTTCTGCTTCCTTCTCAGTAAAATTAAATTGGTAAAATATAATTATAATTATAAATATGAAACAAAATAAAGCTGGAAAGTGGGAGAGTGTCAGAGGCCCCACTTTTCTACATGATGGTCAGAAAAGACTTCACTGAGGGGGGTGATTTTTGAATAAATGAATGAATAAAAGGAGAGAGCAAGAAAAAAAAGTTGAAAGGGGAAGAACATTCCAGACAGAGGGAAGAGTAGCAAGGACACAATGAGCAAGAAAGAAGACTAGCTGGTGAGCTCAAGGGACATGTAAGTGACAGCAAACTAGCATACAAGAGATACTCAATATCTGCCCAAAATGCAGATTGCTTATATTTGGAAAATTTTTACCTCTCATAAATAACCTTCATGTATATTGTTTTACTGATCTTCACACTAGTTCCAAGACGCTGTTGTGTAAGAGACTGAAAAAGTGTTTGTTCCAGGTCTCATAGCTGGTAAGTGATGGAGGAAGGACGTGAGACCACATTTCCTAAGTCACCTGTTCATTCTTGATGTAATAACTGAACTCCCCCCTTTGCCTTCTGTTCACATTTTTCATTCAAAATCTCCTATTCAAGGTCTTCGCTCTCCTGTGTTTAAATCCTGAAACTATCAAAAGACAGTGTACCTATAAACTAGATGTTAACTTGGATTTCATATGGTTGTAAGCCCTCCCTTCCAGACATGCAATGTATTTCCCTTTGAATAGACACCCTCAGGGCAAATTTTGTTAAAAAGTGTCTTGATTATAGGGTGTTTTATTTTTTAATGGAGCAAAGATTTTTTTCAAGTTCCTCTACCACATCCTACCATTGGCCACCTTCTTCTACACCGTGTCAAAGCCCTCTGTGGAACAGCAGTGTGTGCAAGTTGATGGCATCATCACAAACCATGGCGGTGGCCGTTGGGCTCACATTTACAATCTATGGGTGTTCACACTGGTTTATTCTTGGCAAGATGTGGCTCATAAACACACTTAGGAAATAGCTCTGACAGAGAAAAATGCTCATGATGCTTTGGTCCAGATGTTCTCAGGGATCAAAGACTCCCTGACTATGAGCAGTCCCCTTAGAAGCTGTGCAGTTGGTTTTGATGGACATAATGCTTTCCTGAATGTCAGGGACAATATTATCAGAGCATCCTTCTGGAGGGATAGGGCAGAGCTCTCTTAGCATTCTGTACCCTCCCAAGCCAGAGTGCTTGCATAAGAGACAGAAATATCTAAGTTTGAATCCAAGCACAGTTACTTCCTAACTATGACTTTGAGCAAGTTATTTAATTCTCTGAGCTTCTGTTTCTACAAATGTAAAGTAGACATAGAATACCTATTTTTTTCTTTTTCTTTTTTTTCTAAGTTCAATCTGTTTTAATTTGAAAATAACTCTTTTATCTTGCCTTTGGTGCATGTGCTTAGGAACTAATGGAAACATCTTCTCTTCCCTCAAGAAGTGGGAAACAGGGGCACCTGGGTGGCTCAGTCAGTTAAGTGCCCAACTCTTGGTTTCTGCTCAGGTAGTGATCTCAGGGTCCTGGGATTGGGCCCTGTGTCCAACTTGACACTCAGCACAGAGTCTCCTTGTTTCTCTCTCTCTCTCTCAAATCAATAAAATCTTTAAAAAAAGTGGGAAATAGGCCACTGTGTTTTCTTGAAGTCTGAGCTCCCCATGCCCTGGAAGCCAGTGATTATGACACCCTAGTTCCTGATGATATTGATACCATCCTTAATTTTTTTTATTTTGAACTAATTGTAGACTCAGAAATTACCAAAAGTGAAAAAATTACAGAGAGGATCTATATACCTTTCATCCCATTTCCTTAAATGATGGCATTTTATATATGGATGGCAACATCACAACCAGGGAAATGGCATTGATGAAATATTAAAAAATATCAACTATTAGGAATTTTGAGTGACAGCTGAGTGCCCATATTTTACCACTCAGTTTTCCTTGCTATAGAATTCCCATCTGAGGAAATCATAGACAGAGACACAGGATCTGTCTATTAGTATCTGGACAAATGATGGGATCTTGGGTAAAAACTGGATATTAGAACATTGTTGAGGCTTGAGGTCTAAGTAAAACTCCATTTCCCTTCCTTCTCTTTGATATCCATGCATGTACCAAAATGGTACAGCACACAGAAGTATTAGACATGTGGATGGATTTACCTTCAGGAAGCATGCACTGTCTCAAATTGCTGACCACTTTAATGTCCAGAGCACACATACAGAAGCATCTGGTAGGTAGGATCCAACTGTGCTTGGATTCATTAGCAGAGTAAGAAATATAAGAGAGGAACAGGGGCGCCTGGGTGGCTCAGTCGGTTAAGCGACTGCCTTCAGCTCAGGTCACGATCCTGGAGTCCTGGGATCAAGTCCCGCATCAGGCTACCTGCTCAGCAGGGAGTCTGCTTCTCCCTCTCCTGCTCCCCCCTCTTGTGCTCTCTCTCTCTCTCTCACTCTCTCTCTCAAATAAATAAATAAAATCTTTAAAAAAAAAAAGAAATATAAGAGAGGAACAGATGCTGACATTTAAAGGCCAATAATTCTGCTCCCTGGAAACAATTGTGTGGCCTAAAAATTATTTCAAGCTCTCAAAATCAACGTCTCCTTTGGGACAGAGTGGCAGCCCAGGAAAGATGTGTGGAGGGAAGGGCAGAGGGAGAGTGAAGGAGAAGAGAATTCTCTTCATGCCTTACCTCATGGAGTGTCACAGAGGAGGGTTTTATAAATCAACACAGGCAAGACACTCAGCACGGTGTTGGGAACATGGTGGTTGTTCAATAAAAAATAATTCTGTTCTCTGAATTCATATTCTCTTAAAGAAGCTGTCCCCAGAACAGTCAAAGAAGACCAGTGCTGGAAGGTACTCTGGAAAGTAGCTAGTTCCACCCAGGGGAGAAACCCCTTCTCTGGCATCATCTCCAGATCGTCTGGCATTCTCCCCTAGACAGACTCATGTTCCTGAAGTACAACTCTGGGTGACCGGCAGAGGGGCTGGTCATTTAGCATCCACCCAAAGTCTCCTGACCTATCTGTACTGGAGAGGTTAAGACGATGTGAGCTACATTTCCGAGACAATCTTGCAGGTGGAGTTTCAGATAGGTCCAAGACCCTGTAAAACATATATGCTTTTCTGAGACCTAGAGGCTGACATGAGTCACCTG
This sequence comes from Leptonychotes weddellii, assembly GCF_054177405.1. Lineage (NCBI taxonomy): Eukaryota > Metazoa > Chordata > Mammalia > Carnivora > Phocidae > Leptonychotes > Leptonychotes weddellii. Next base: position 10,207 of record NW_028012201.1, read on the forward strand.
ATCATCCCCGCTGAGGTAGCTGCGGTGATGTTTCTAGCATCCAGTTATGGAGTCATAGCTGTCCAGGATGGGCAGTGATGGTGCTTCTGCTAGACAACGGGTCTTGTGATGTACTGGCTGCTGTATTTATGGCTGTGTAGCTTCGTTCCTGGGAAATCTGATCCCCTCAGAGATTCTGAGGGCTGTAATATAATAAATATTTCTTTTCCTGCTTAAGATAGCTAGATTGATTTTATTTTTTAAACAAGGACCCTGATTAATATACCCTTCAAAGGCTCTATATTATCTACACAATAAAATGTGATATATTAATGTGACAGCCGAGCGTCTACATGATTTAGCCCCTGGGACATCTCCTGCCTCGTCTCTCACCCCTGCCCACCCCCTGACCTTCCATTTCACATTCTGACTCAGAATGTGACTCAGAAGGCTCCAAACTGAATGAATATCCCCATTCCATTTTGAGGAAAATTTGGTTTAGTTAAATTTGACTTTTACTGCACCGACTCTGTCCTCAGACTTTATTAGTTCTCTGTGTGTATGTGTGTAAGAAATCATTATTGGACACTTATTTTCCAGTCATGTACTAGGCTTTAGGTTTACAGAATGTCATGGAGCTTACAATTAGGTTAAATATGAATGGGGAAGAGAAAATCAACATGCACAGTTGAAATGCATTAATTTTATATAATTATCTTTGAAATATATCATTACACATGAGTTATCAGGAAAACATTTCTCTGAGAAGGAAATGTTGGGAGTTAGAACCTGAGTTTTGACGAAGGATCAGCCATTAAAAAGGAAGGAAGGAGGGAAGGAAGGAAGGAAAGAAGGAAGGAAGGAAGGGAGAAAAAGAAAGAACAAATAGAAAACAACTTCTGTAGGAAGAATTCTAAGTAGAGAGAACCACAAAGGTGATGCCTCTAAGGCAAAACAAAGCATAGTGTCTGGGAAACACCAAGGAAGGTCCCTGTGCCTGAAGGGAGTGAAGGAGGATGAGAGCAGTAAGAGGTCATTCAGAGAGGGAGGCCAGGGCCATTACCACCTGCATGAGCAATGAGATTTAATTAACTTCTGATCTCCTGAATTATGGGTTTTTTTTCCCAGTTTTAATTTAAATTCTAGTTAGTTAACATACAGCATAATATTACTTTAAGGAGTAGAATTTAGTGAGTCATCACTTACACACAACACGGAGTGCTCATCACTTACAAATGCCCTCCCTAATACCCATAATCCATTTAGCCCATCCCCCACCCACCTTCCCTTCAGTAACCCTCAGTTTGTTCTCTATAGTTAAGAGTCTGTTTCCTGGTTTGCCATTTTTTCCCCATATGTTCATTTGTTTTGTTTCTTAAATTGCACGTATTAAGTGAAATCATATGGCATTTATCTTTCTCTGACTTATTTCACTTAGCATCATACTCTCTAGCTCCATCCTTGTCCTTGCAAATGGCAAGATTTCATTCTTTTTTATGGCTGAGTAATATTCCGTTGTGTGTGTGTGTGTGTGTGTGTGTGTGTGTGTGTGTATGTATTCCACATCTTCTTTATATATTCATCAGTCAATGAACATTTAGGTTCTTTCCATAATTTGGCTATTGTTGATAATGCTGCTATAAACACTGGGTGCATGTATCCCTTCAAATCAGTATTTTTGCATCCTTTGGGTAAATACTTAGTATAGCAGTTGCTGCATTGTAGGGTAGTTCTATTTTCAACTTTTTGAGGAACCTCCATACTGTTTTCTTTATAAAATTGAACACCCAAAAACCCCCAAATAATCCAATTAAAAAATGGGTAGAAGACACGAATAGACATTTTTCCAAAGAAGACATACAGATGGCTAACAGACACATGAAAAGATGCTCAAAGGCACTTATCATCAGGGAAGTGCACATCAAAACAAAAGGAGATATCACATCACAACAGTCAGAATGGCTAAAATTAACAACTCAAGAAACAACAGATGTTGGCAAGGATGTGGAGAATCGGGAACCCTCTTACACTGTTGGTGGGAATGCAAACTGCAGCCACTCTGATCTCCTGAATAGACTGAACAATAGAATTTCCCTCTCACATGAAAATGCTCCAAAGCTTTGGAGGTCCCAATCAAAAGGGACTTAGGGCCACCCTTACAAAGAAGCAAGGCAGATAGTGGTTAAGTTGCTTCTGAGTGGGCGTGAGGCAACTCCAGGAGGCAAGACTGCTTATTCCTGGGGAAGTCAGACTCCCAGAAATGAGGCTTGCTGGTTGTTCATCCTACTAGGAAAATCTGTTAAGCTTGTGGCCAAATCTGCAGTAGATTCCTCTTTTTTCTTTGAAATACACTGGGAAAACACGCTCTATTATTTTCCTCTTCTTTCTCTTCTTTTTCTTCTATCACTAGCTACCTCTGAACTGTTTATTTTATTTGTTTTGTATCTAATCTTCACAAAAACTTTGCAAGGAATGCATATCATCCCCATTTTATAGTTAAAGAAAATGAGTCTTAGAGAAGTTAAGTACATGCCAACTAATGGTACTTAGTAAGTGGTAGAATCAGGATATGAACTCACTACCCTTATGGTCTCAAAGCCTGAGATATTTTCTGTATACAGTCATGCCATTTTTTTATATACAAGGACTCCACATATGTGGTTCCTTCTGATGTAATCACTTTTAGTCTCTAAGCATTCTTATTTCTCGAGGATCTACCACAACTCAGCTTAGATATCAGTGCCTCCTGACAGCTTTTCCTCAAGTCCACTTAAAGCCTAGGTCTATTTTGATGCCCCTCTGTGTGTAGCTTCAGTTTTTCAAAGCAATATCACATTTTGTTGTATTTATCTGTTTACTCACCTGCCTCCCCTACTAGACTGTATGAGTTCCTTCAAAGCAGTGATTGTTCTTAATTTCTGTACCCAGAGCTCTGAACTTTCTGTGCTTTCTCCATTAATTTTTCCTGAGTAAATACAGTCTCTAGAATTGGAGACATAAAAGAGGCAGGAGCCACAGGTGTGAAAAGTGATTCACCTGTGGCTTTTGAAGTATGTCAGTCATCTTCTGCTACTATGATGTTGCATAACAAACTATCTCAAAAAACAATGGTTTGTACTACATCAAAAACTAATGATGTACTGTATGGTGACTAACATAACATAATAAAAACAAACAAACAAACAAAAACAATGGTTTGAAATAACAAGATTGAATAACAAAATAACAAAATTTACTCTTGTTCATGAATCTAGGTGTTGGCTGATCTAGGCTGGGCTTGGCTCCAAACTGAAAGATTACTTCAAGTCTGTTCCATGTGTCTCTCATTCTTTTGGGAACATGCCATGCCATGTTCTCTCCCCAGTAACTGCAGAAGCTCAAGAGAGAAATCATATTTCAAGTCTTTGATCATATTGTATTTGGTAACATCCCACTGGCAAAAGCAAGTTACATGGCCCCAAACCGAACACCAATGAGGGCTGGAATGTACATTGTGCTTATCAACAATGGAAGGAAGAGGGGAGTAAATATTTATTTTATAATGTCCCAAAGTGACCAACTGAAAAAATAGAAATGCATTGATTTAGCATTTATTAATTGTAGGATCTAGAATAAAACACATCGAGATCTTCCCTGGTGAGGATCGTTCTCTGTCTGGTGTGTTGGCGACAAACTTACCTGGAATAGAAGAATGCACAGGGGAGGATAGCTGTGATACACTTTTATTGGGCTCCTGCTAGGTTTCAGAACCTGCATAGGAGCTGCAAAGAGAGGAGCTCCGTCTTCACGACTCCCTGGAAGGAAGATGGACACACAACCATTTCTATGCTTTGTAATGGCTTCCTAGTAAGAAAATGCTCAGGATTCCAAGGCAGAGAGAGAGGATCAAAAATTCTGACTATGTGTCAGGGGAGAGTTTCTGAACAAGGCAATGTCAAAAGGGAATAATTTAACTTCTCATCCTATTGTCTTATGTGCTGTCTGGCACAGAATATGCACTCAGCTCAGCACATGGTTATTATAAGATTTGTGGGGACAGATTACTTTCAGGCTAACCGTGAGCTCTCAACATTACCCTCATTCTTCCTTCTCCTTTTACAGATGAAGAAACTAAAACCCAGATGGCTGATGTAACTTTGTAAAGATCACACAAATATTTAATGACGAAGCTGTAAGTAGAACCTGAGGCTTGTGGCTCCCAGTCCAGTGATTTTGTGCTAAAAACTGCATGAACATTACCTGACTCTAGTTTTCAATGGAATAAAAAATAAATTATACAACTGGGCGCTGTCTAGCACAGTGGTGGCATCATAGTATAAACTCTATAAATGTTTTTGAATTGAGTTAGAAATTGGAAAGATTCATAAAGACTCTGATTTAGTCCATGCCCTCATTATGCTCTGATAGGGAAGCAAGTACAGGAGCTGGGAAGTGACTTTGTCAAGGTCACATGGCTCATCGGCCACAGAACTACAGCAAGATCCCTGAGCCTTTTGCCTCCTGATCCAACACTCCCTTCTTTATGTTGTCACTGGGGTGTGAACGAGGTCCTGTAAGCTGCATCTGTGGGTAAAGAAGCATGACATTGTTTAAAGCCATTTCATTGTAAGCTCAGTCGCAAGCAGCTGAGTAGGAAAAGACAGTAATTCAACTTGTCAGGTCCTTAGAAACCCACTCTAGGGTGTTGTATTCATAACGGAAAGAATTGTAATGCTTGAATGTGGTTATTCTTGGACCCATTTTGAAACCAAGGGTCTATATACTCAGCAGGCTTAATGCAGACAATTCCAGTTAAACCCAAGCCTCCAGACAAGCTAAATTTCCAGGACCTGCTAAATAATTCCATGTTCAATTAGGCTCTTCATGCTGGGTGCTGTTGGCATAAGGCAGGGGACAGGCAAAGCAACCA
>NW_028012202.1:0-813 GCF_054177405.1 Leptonychotes weddellii
GAAAAATTATTTAAAACAAAAACAAAAAAACCCCTTGTCTCTAGCATCACTGTGTTATTCAGATCATTATATATGCCACTGTATGTTTGAAGTGATATCAAACACAATCTATTTATTAAAGAATTAGGAAGTTATTTTTATATTTTAACATCCAAAATTTACAAAAATAATAAAATATTTAATTTCTTAATCAACAGTGAGTTCAAGTAATAATTGGCATGGTGTGTAAAACAAAGCAAATATTTCTATTAGAGTAATTGGCTAGATACATTGTAGAAATTAACAACAAATTTAATCACTGTGGTAGGTAGATCATGGGGAATTTTTCTTGGGATAATTATTGTTTCAATTTTTTTTTTTTTTTGCTTTTATCTCAGGATTTATACTACAAAGTGACTTACCTTGACAAGGATCTAACATTATATTTAATAAGTTTGATTATAGAAAAAATAAGGTTTCTATTTTCCACATAATATTAATACTTAAGGGAAACTATTTAGCTTTTTCATCAAGATCTATTGAAGGCATCACCTGATTCCTGTAATTACCTGAGAATTTGTTCTTAGCAACAGCGTTGTGGTAGGCTGTGCATTTTCAATTAATATTTATCATTCTTTTTTTTTTTTTTAAAGATTTTATTTATTTATTTGCGAGAGAGAGAATGAGAGACAGAGAGCACAAGAGGGAGGAGGGTCAGAGGGAGAAGCAGACTCCCCGCTGAGCAGGGAGCCCGATGCGGGACTCGATCCAGGGACTCCAGGATCATGACCTGAGCCGAAGGCAGTCGCTTAACCGACTGAGCCACCCAGGCGC
>NW_028012203.1:0-812 GCF_054177405.1 Leptonychotes weddellii
CTATATTTAATCAAAACCTAAGGAAACTTAATGGAATTTTCATATGGTTAAAAAAGCCAATTCTCTTGCTATTTTGCCAGTAGTTCCCTTCATTTTCCTAATTTTTTTTTGAAAAGCTGAGAATCAAGGAGTATCCATCTGTTAAATTGCTTTTAGCTGCAATAACAGAGATTAGCTAAAGCCATGAATTAATCTATTAATCTTATGCATTACAGAATCTAGTGGTAGTATGTGTTTAGCATTAGTTGGTTAACCACCTCAATATTGCCATTTCATTCTCTCTTCACCTTGGCATACAATTATTTGCTTTATTCTATTTCTCTTAATAGGTGTAAAATAGATGCCGTTCACAACTATAATTGTATGCTTCTTTGCTCAAGTCCAGTGACACATTCTTTCTTCCACACTCTGGAAGGAAAATCCTCCTCATCAATATTATTGAGCCAACATAGGTTAATATCTCCTTTTTATCTCCAAACAGCTGTGAGCTATTCGACTTACCCTGGGTTCCTAAATCAACTGACAGGGATAGTAGGATTACCGTGATTATCTCAGAACAATCAGACTTCATTTCTAAAGCCAGTAATAGGCTTGGCTTTCTTTAAATCATCAGTGCAATTAAATCCTTGGTAAATTATATGGTGAAATTCTTGAGTGTCCACTAAGAGTAAGACTCTCTAGTATATGCTGAGCATATACTGATGTGCAAATATTGACGTGGTCTTTGCCCCAACAGAGATTACTGTCTATTGCTAATGACTGCTAATTATTTATTATCACAATGTAAATCTATGGGCCATGGACCTTAAAAA
>NW_028012204.1:0-812 GCF_054177405.1 Leptonychotes weddellii
TTGCTGACGGAGGTTATGATGACAGGAGGGATGGTGATGAGAATGATGATGGCTCTTAGCATAGTTCAGGCACTTTATCCACTTTATCCTGTTTGATTCTCTTAAGTCCATGAAATAGGTATTATTGTACTTTTTATATTTGAGGAAGCCGAGGCTTCGAGGAGTTAATTCCTACAGCTAATAAACATGATCTGATATTCTCTCGTAAGAGATAATCACAAAAGGCTAATTGTCAATTTAGAAAAAATACATTTTATAACATTTAATTATTTAAAAATAGTGCAAATAAACATACCATAGCATATTGATGTAATTATTATTCTATGAATAGTAAGAATATTACTCTATGAATAAAATGGCTACCCTTTATGGACTACATAAGGACATCCCTGAAGTATGTCAAACACTTTTTTAAATTGTGATATAATTTGCAGATAAGAGTATATTAGTTTCAGGTGTACAACATAATGATTCGCTATTTCTGTACGTTGTGAAATGATCACCACACTAAGTCTAGTTAACATCCATCGCCTCCCATAGTTATGGTTTTCTTTCTTGTGATGAGAGTTTGTTTTTTTTTTTTTAAGATTTTATTTATTTATTTGAGAGAGAGAATGAGATAGAGAGAGCATGAGAGTGGGGAGGGTCAGAGGGAGAAGCAGACTCCCCGCTGAGCAGGGAGCCCGATGCGGGACTCGATCCGGGGACTCCAGGATCATGACCTGAGCCGAAGGCAGTCGCTTAACCAACTGAGCCACCCAGGCGCCCCTTGTGATGAGAGTTTTTAAGATCTACCCTCTTAATAACTTTCA
>NW_028012205.1:0-812 GCF_054177405.1 Leptonychotes weddellii
CGGAGCAGATGTGAGTGCTCAGGCCCAGCCCACGTTGGCTCTGGTTTCTAATTTTTAAATTGGAGGTTTAAGTGAAGCGGCCATGGAGTCATACAGCCATTTCTAAAGAAACCATTTATCACTAGGAATATCTGCTACTGAATTATTCAATGACATTTGAGAGAAAATGAAACATATAGGGAAATACCATTAAAGGGGCCTCCCTGAATGTTGCCTCTACTCCAGAGAGAAGAACTGGAAAGAAAGAGAGAGAGAGAAAGAGAGGAAGGAAGGAAGGAAGGAAGGAAGGAAGGAAGGAAGGAAGGAAGGAAGGAAAGGCAGGAATGGAGGCAGGGAGGAAGAGGGGAAGGAGGGAGGAAAAGGAAGGAAGGAAGGGAGGAAAAGGAAGGAAGGAAGGAAAGGCAGGAGGGAAGGGAGGAGGAAGAGGGGATGGAGGGAGGAAAAGGAAGGAAAGAAAAAAATCATACTGTCAGTATCTGCTGTCTGTGCTTTTTAATTAGTCTGCCTATTTAGAAAAATGGTATTATTTCTTTTTCTTTTTTTGATTTTTTTTATTGTTATGGTTTTTTTTTATTCTTATGTTAATCCCCATACAATACATCATTAGTTTTAGATGAAGTGTTCCATGATTCATTGTTTGTGCATAACACCCAGTGCTCCATGCAGAATGTGCCCTCCTCAATACCCACCACCAGGCTAACCCATCCTCCCACCCACCTCCCCTCTAGAACCCTCAGTTTGTTTTTCAGAGTCCACCGTCTCTCATGGTTCGTCCACCCCTCCAATTTCCCCTGCTTCATTCTTCCCCTCCC
>NW_028012206.1:0-812 GCF_054177405.1 Leptonychotes weddellii
GTGATATTATAACAGCATTGTCCGGTGACAGATGGAAGCTACACTTGCGGTGAGCAGAGCATAATGTACAGAGAAGTTGAATCACTATGTTGTACTCCTGAAACTACGGTAATATTGCATGTCAACCAAAATTAAATAATTTTTTTTTTAAATAGTGGCAAACTCCTCCCTCTCATGCTCTCTGTCTCATTCTCTCTGTCTCAAATAAATAAATAAAATCTTTAAAAAAAAAAAAAGAAAGAAAAAAAGAAAAAGGGCGCCTGGGTGGCTCAGTTGGTTAAGCGACTGCCTTCGGCTCAGGTCATGATCCTGGAGTCCCGGGATCGAGTCCCGCATTGGGCTCCCTGCTCGGCAGGGAGCCTGCTTCTCCCTCTGACCCTCCTCCCTCTCATGCTCGCTGTCTCTCATTCGCTCTCTCTCAAATAAATAAATAAAATCTTTAAAATAAATAAATAAAATAAAATAAAATAGTGGCAAAATATAATTCCTAAAGGTGAGGAATTTGCCTTGAAATGCACAAGCCAAGGCCTTTAAATAGCAGCAATTTTCAGTACCAACTGTTTCAGAGTACACATAAAGAAGAAAAACTTCTCATTTTTATGATATAAGTTTAACATTGACCTTAAACCTTAAAAAATTATATTATTAAAATGTAAGCCACTTTGGGGCGCCTGGGTGGCTCAGTTGGCCATATAGACAACTGCCTTCAGCTCAGGTCGTGATCCTGGAGTCCCAGGATCGAGTCCCACATGGGGAATCTGCTTCTCCCTCTGACCTCTCTCCCCTCTCATGCTCTCTCTTACTCTCTCTCA
>NW_028012207.1:0-812 GCF_054177405.1 Leptonychotes weddellii
AAAAAAAAAAGTTCCCATTTTAGTAAATTTTTCCTCTTCCTCCATACTCAACACACACATTTTCACATTAATAATTCAAACTCACTTGTCCCATTTTACCCTTTTTGAGACTTACAGCAAATAACAAGTAGAGTCACAATTCCCTCTTGGGTTTAGGGTATTTAGGCTGGGCCAGTACAGTGCCAAAATTCACCCCCTGAGAGGTCTTTTTCTTCCACAGTTCAATTCTTAAATCCTGTAAATGTTATTCAGTTGTAACCCTATCTTGAATGGGAAGCAGGTTTTGCTTGAAAGATTTAACCTTGTCATATAAGATGGCTTTATAGCCATGCATACCATTTATTGAGCTGACACTGAGGTTGTAATTTTTCTTTGGGGAAAAAAAAATTAAAAAACTTTTTAGGGAGTGTGATGAGTAAAGGTGATGCTTGTGTGCAGTTGCATCCATTGTAAAGGGGATAATTAAGAAGGGTTTTCTGACAGGGAAATCCAAATAGGGTGACCCTCACCCATAGCTCACCTTTCCTGATTATTTTACTCCTGCTCCCTCTTTTAGGGCTCCTGATTTTTATGTTAGCTCAATATAAAAGCTTATTATCAAAAACACTCAAGCTAAAGCCATACTTCTCTCATAGCAGATTATATTTTTGCAGAAATTAAAGTCTCAAGCTGAAGGAATCAACTGCCAAGGTAGGATTTCAAGCATCTCAAATGTACCAATTAGCCTCTTAAAGGAGTTTTGTTAAAGAAACCTTTTCCTTTACTTATACCATAGAAGAAAGTAAGTGAAAATAACAATAATAAGAATAACA
>NW_028012208.1:0-812 GCF_054177405.1 Leptonychotes weddellii
CTGAGGTACGAACCAAGGCAGAATCGGAAGAGAACATATTCAGACTAAACCCTTATTTTATAAACTAAGGAGACTTTTTATATGTGCAGTAAAATCCTGGAGTTGGATTTTATTTTTTCTCTCTTCTGTAGGAATATTTTATAAACTGTGCTCTACCTTTCAGATCAGAAAAATAAATGAACGTCATTAAAAGCAAAGCTACAATCAAGGCACAGAGCGGCCTCGAGCCATGATGCGTCACTGTCTTTTCAGCTGGAACATTTTTTTAGCTTCACAAACTCTCCTTTCTCCCCTGGGAAGCCCCAAGGGCAGGGACCCTGTCTCCTTTCTGTCTTGGTGGCGCCAGGAACATAATTAGGGCTCCATAAATAATTGATCATCACAAAGACCCCAAAAGGAGCCCATTCACTTCACCAGGGCGGCCTGCTAACTCCTGAAGGCAGTCTCTTAAGTGCATTTCATTTGTTTTCAATTTTTCTGCTGCTTCGATGGATGGACACGGAAACCAGGAGAGAGCCGTTGGCTTGCTGAGAGCCGGCCGAGAGACGACTCCATGAATGACAGCCGGCACGCAGGGCCCTGCGTGGAGCCCGACCTCAGGCACCTGCAGAACCGAGGGCCCCTCTCAGGGGACGGGAGGCCTTTCCTGCCTGACCCGACACTAATTGAACCCACCTTCCAGTTTCCTGGGTGAAAATGGGTGCTTGTCACAAGGGTGCTCTGAGGCTCTATGATCTCAAAATCACTAAAGAGAGGGCATGATGTCTGAAAGCCATCCTAAATCAGCGTAAGGAAGACGGACCCCTGAGATC
>NW_028012209.1:0-812 GCF_054177405.1 Leptonychotes weddellii
TGATGTACTATATAGTGACTAACATAATAAAATTAAAGAAAAAAGAAAACAAGACAGTTGCTCATAGCAGTCTCATAAAACTCCTAGAAGAAAACATAGGGAAAAACTTCTTGACATGCACCTTGGCAAGGATTTTACGGATGTAACTCTAAAAGCACAAGCAACAAAAGCAAAACAAGTGAGAATTCATCAAACTAAAAAGTTTCTGCAAGCAATGGAAACCATTAACACAATGAAAAGGCAGCATAGAGAATGGGAAAGAATACTTGGAAAGGGGTTAAAAATCCATCACAAACTACTGATGTACTGTATGGTGACTGACATAATAAAAAAATAAATTTAAAAATCCAAAATATATAAAGTTCTCATACAATTTAGTAGCAAAAGAGAGAAAGAGAGTGAATCCAATTTAAAAATGGGCAAAGGACCTGAATACTCATTTTTCTAAAAAAGATATTCAAATGTCCAACAAGTACATAAAAAGGTGCTCAACATCACTCATCATCAGGGAAATGCAAATCAAAACCATAATGAGAGGTCATATCACACCCTTAGAACAGCTATCATCAAAAAGACACAAAGTGACGAGTGCTGGTGAGGATGTGGAGAAAAAAAAAAACTTTGTACACGGTTGATGGAAATGTAATATGGTACAGCCATATGGAAAACAGCATGGAGGTTCCTCAAAAAACTGAAAATACAACTACCACATGATCCAGCAATTGTACTTCTGGGTATATACCCAAAGCAAATGAAATTAGAATCTCAGATGTCTGCAACTCTCATGTTCATTGCAGCATTGTTTGCATTAG
>NW_028012210.1:0-812 GCF_054177405.1 Leptonychotes weddellii
AAAAAAATATTTTAATGACCAAAACCTGTTATATTCTATAGCTGTATAAGAATTTAATAGACATTATTGTTGCTCATCTGATGTTTTTCATTTTTATAACTGTATTATAAATAACACTGCTATGAATATCTTTGTGCATAAAACTTTTTTCCCTAGATTTTCATTTCTTTAGCATAGAGTCCCAGACGTGGAGTTCCTAGGTTAAAGGGTGTGACTATTTTGAAGACTCTTGATACACTTTCCTATGATGTGGGCTGGAAAGACACCCCTGCATTACTTATATTTGTTCCATTTCCTTAAACCTTAGAGCAACAGTGTTTCCTAGACCAGAGCATATCATGTGATGTCTTGGAGCTCAAAACATTAAGAAAGAAAGAAGCAGTCAGCTTTCTCATTTCCTGTCTACTTTATGGGAACAGTTATTACAGAAGGGGTGGGAGGAAGGAAACCAGGCACAGAAACTGTAAGGAGGCCCAATGATTTCCAAGTCCAAACACAGAAGAAGAAACTGATAGGTAGCTGACGCATTTACGCTAACTGTATGCAAACTGGAGGGCAGGGAGAGATGCCCTTCCTACAGCCTGTGTGTCCAAAGCCTCATTTTGTTCATCTAATTGTTTACCAGGAAAAAGACAGACGTTTTCATAGAAAACAGAATTTCAGACTGATAAAAGGAATTTCTCACCTTTCGGAGTCTTGCAAGCAGACCTGCTACATGTTCGTGCTGTTCTGATTTAGCAAGCTCTTCTGCTGTCTTCCCATCCTGTTGGGAGAACAATGATTAGTGTCTTTCCTTCACAGGAGAGCTGTTT
>NW_028012211.1:0-812 GCF_054177405.1 Leptonychotes weddellii
GGAAGGTTGGCCAATCCTACCAATGGATGCTACTACATCTGCTGCCAGCAAAGCTCCCTTGCAAGGAGCCATGGCTGCGCCTTCCTGGAGATGGCAAGTATGCTCATTCTTTTTTGCCTGCGTGCTAGCAAGTGTCATATGCACGGCAGAATTTCTTCTCGGACCTGTTTTCATCGCCATAGATATACCTGGTAGCAAGGCTGCTGGGTGGGGATCTTTGGCTCCCACCTCCCATCAGGGTCAGATTCTCAATATCTACCTGACAGCGAGAAATAAGTTCGTGGGTTTAGGTCAATTTGCAACAAGCAGTGTCACGGGCTGAAGACAAGAGGTCTATGCTCAGCAAAGCCGCTGAGCTGGCTCAGCTGTTCCAGTATTCCTGAGTGGTCCCAAGGGAGGAGACAGGAGCTGGCTCTCCAGACTGGAGATGCAGTCAGTACCTGTGGGTGCTGTGTCATCAAGGGGGACCCTCGGTGCTGGCTGTGCCACATCCTGATTTAAAAAAAAAAGGAAACCTGATGCCTCCTCCAACCTGAATGTGGCAGAGCAAATTCAAACATGCCCACTACTCATTTGTATGTGAAGGACGAGCACTGGAACTCAGTAGATAATATCTACATTGTCAAATGAATAAAAAATTACCAATAAGAAAATACAGAATTCATTTCTTTTTTTTTTTTTTTTTTTTAAAGATTTTATTTATTTATTTGACAGAGACAGAGACAGCGAGAGCAGGAACACAAGCAGGGGGAGTGGGAGAGGGAGAGGGAGAAGCAGGCTTCCCGCCGAGCCGGGAGCCCGATGCGGGACTC
>NW_028012212.1:0-11669 GCF_054177405.1 Leptonychotes weddellii
GTTAGCCTGGTGATGGGTATTAAAGAGGGCACGTTCTGCATGGAGCACTGGGTGTTATACACAAACAATGAATCATGGAACAATACATCAAAAACTAATGATGTAATGTATGGTGATTAACATAACATAATAATAAAAAGTAAAAATAATTAATTAATTAATTAATTTTTTAAAAAAAGAAGCAAGTCACAGGTCTACTAACACTCAAGGGAGGGGATCACACAAAGATACGAACACTAGGAAGAAGGGATTATGGGGAGCCATCTTAGAGTATGTCTGCCAAGGTCTCCCTAAAAACAAATTTCTTTCTTGTGGAGTCTTGATTTTCCTCAGTTAAGAATCAGTTGATTCTTAATTTTAAACTTGAAATACAAATGCATTTTTATTTTTTTAAAGCAAAGTCTCTTTATTTGGTGGGTCAAGGAACTTTTGTTGTAGCCTTTGTTGTTGTTTTTTTTAAATTCTAGTTAGTTAACATACGGTGTAATACTGGTTTCAGAAGTAGAATTTAGTGATTCATCACTTGCATACAATACCAAGCAAGCGCCCTCCTCAATGCCTATCACCCCTTTAGCCCATCCCCCACCCACATCCCTCCATCACCCCATAGCTTGCGGCTTCATGGTTTGCAGTTATCATATAACTAGATTTTTAAAAGGACATTAAATATGTCCATTTTTAAACCTTTGAAAATATTTTGAAAGAAAGTTACCACATTTCCCTATGGGAGAGAGAATGTATACTTCTAAATAACTACGTAAAAAGACTAGACACTGAGAAAATGTTACTGGCTTAAAAATTTACATAGACATTTTGATATATAGGCATATTTAAATAAAAATGTAAAAAGCATTTATGTGTTTGTTGAGTTTTTTAGATTCAAAATGCACTGTTTATCACATCTGCTGATATTTCATATATACAAAGGCAAAGTCACGATCCAAATTAATAGTAGTAATTAGCAGACTGCGTTTCTCAGCACAGGCAAATGTCTGACTTTAGAGTTACAAATGAGCATTTAAGAGTTGAAGCAGTAGGTAGAATATTCTCAGAGAACAAAATGATTATTTAACATAATTTTATAAAGAATGATACAGCCATATTAATTCCTACTGAAACATAGGTTGTGTAAATAAATTCATATTCCATGTTATTAAAGTTTTGTTTAATATTAACTAACCTTTGAGAGGTACTTCTTAAAAGTTTTTGCTATTTTTGCTTAATTTCTATTCTGTTGATAAAGAGTTTATCTATTTTACTTCAATAAATTTAGGTGGAAAGGTCTGTTAATTATTATAGTTACAGATTCAGAGACTCACTTTTTTAACTTTTTTAAGTTTTAATATTTAACATATTAATCAACATAGTTCCTAATATAAAAATATTTTAATAAAATTGTGAATAATACTGACAGCTGGAAAAGTGACTGAAAAAAATCAACTCATGGAAATATCTTTGATATTTCATTTATTGTTTTGAAGGTTATCTTTGGCAATATGCTATAGGGATCTTGCTAATTTGCAATACCTTGGAAAAATTAATCAGCTTTATTGACTCTTAGTATAATAGATAAAGGAATTATTACCTAATATGATTATTTGACTTATAAAGAAATATGTCCTGGGCGCCTGGGTGGCTCAGTTGGTTGAGCGACTGCCTTCGGCTCAGGTCATGATCCTGGAGTCCCAGGATCAAGTCCCGCATCGGGCTCCCTGCTCGGCAGGGAGTCTGCTTCTCCCTCTGCCCCTCCCCCCTCTCATGTGCTCTCTCTCATTCTCTCTCTCTGAAATAAATAAATAAAATCTTTAAAAAAAAAAAAGAAATATGTCCTATTAGGGGGATGCCTAAAAAATTTGCCTATTTCAGCAAATTTGAATGGGAGAAGTTATTCACAAATGATATACCTGATAAGGGGTTAATATCCAAAATATATGAAGAACCCAACACACACACACACAAAAATTACACATAATCTAATTAAAAACTGGGCAGAGGACCTGAATATACATTTTTCCACAGAAGGCATACAGATGGCTAACAGTCACATGAAAAGATGTTCAATATCACTTACCATCAGGGAAATGCAAATCAAAACCACAATGAGATATCACCTTACCCCTGTCAGAATGACTAATGTCACAAAGACAATAAATGAGAGTGTTGCAAGGATTTGGAAAGAAGGGAACACCCATGCACTATTGGTGGGAATGCAAACTGGTGCAGCCACTATGGAAAACATTAGGGAAGTTCCTCAAAAAATTAAAAATAGAAATGCCATATGCTCCAATAATTCCACTTCTGGATATCAAAGAAAATGAAAATACTAATTTGAAAAGATAACTTGTACCCCTGTGTTTACTGCGGCGTTATTTACAATAGCCAAGATACGGAAGAAACCTCGGTGTCCAATTAATAGATGAAGTGATAAAGAAGATGTGAGATATATATATATGTGTGTGTCTGTGTGTGTATTTATATATATAATGGAATATTATTCAGCCGTAAAAAAAGAATGAGATCTTGCCATTTGCAACAACGTGGATGGACCTAGAAGGTATTATGCTAAAGAAATAATTCAGACAAAGAAAGACAAATACCATTTAATTTCACTTATATATGGAATCTAAAAAACAAAACAAACAAGCAAACAAAAGAAACAGACTCATAAATACAGAGAACAAATTGGTGGCTGACAGAGGGGAAGGGAAGGGGGATGGGCAAAACAGCTGAAAAGGATTAAGAGGTACAAACTTCCAGGTATAAAATAAGTAAGCTACAGGGATGAAAAGTACAGCATAGGGAATATAGTCAATAATATTGTAATAAGTTTGTATGGTGACAGAGGCTAACCACACTTACCACAGTGAGCACTGAGTTGTCAAATCAACTGCGTACACTTGAAACTAATATAATATTATGCATCAACTATTCAATTAAAAATTTTTTAAATATAAAAATTTTTTAAATAAAAACTTTTAAAAATGTTTGCCTACTTCACCTTCTAAAACATATATAAATTAGTTTGCAGGAATTAGAATTTCAAGAACCCTTATTATTATAACTTTTTATTTTGAAATAATTAAAACCAGAGAATCTACTGGGATATTACACAGATTGTTTATCATATCAGCTAACTGTTAATATTTGCCACATTTCTTTTCCTTTTTCTTTTCTTTCTTATTTTTTTTTGAAAGAGAACAGGGGGAGAGGGGCAGAAAGAGGGGGAGAGAGAATCTTAAGCAGGCTCCCTGCCCAGCATGGAGCCCGACGCAGAGATCTATCCCACAACCCTGAGATCATGACCTGAGCCAAAATCAAGAGTCAGACACTTTACTGACTGAATCACCCAGGTACCCCTATTTGTGACATTTCTTTACCATTCTTGCCATCTCTCTCTTCCTCTTCTTTGTCTCTACGTATGTTCAAATGTGCACAGCCTACACACACATATTCATGATTTTTTTCTGAACCATCTGAGAGTTTGCACATGTTATGCTCCTTTACCTATAAACACTTCCATTTTTATTTTCTAACAAGAATATTTTCTGAAGTATTCACAAAAAAACTATAAGAATCATGAAATTTAACACTGAGTAAATACTGTTGATCAATATGCAGTCCATGTTCTGATTTCACAATTTGTCACAATAACTGCTCTGTAGATAATTTCTCCCTACCCCAAAATCCAGGTCAAGATCACACATTTATTGCATTTATTTGTTGTAATTCTTTAGTCATCCTAAACATCCCTCAACCTTTTTTTGCTTTTCATGACATTATCATTTTGGGGGGAATTTAGGCCAGTTATTTTGTATGATATGTCCCCAATTTGGGTTTACTTGATGTTTCCTTATGGTTAGATTAAGGTTATGCATTTGTAGCAGGAACACCACAGAGAGGATGATGTCTCACTAAGGGCAGCATATCATGAATCACATAACGGTTTTTCTCTACACTGGTGATGTTAACTTTGACCACTTGATTAGAATGACATCTACCTGTTGTAATTAAATGAGTACTTTTTGTGGAGATATTTGAAACCACGTAAATACCCGGTTTCCCATCTAAATTTCACCACTAGTTTTCAGCCTCAATTCATCATTACTTATTGCCTGAATAAACTGTAACACCATCAATCATTCTACATTTATTATATAGCATTCTACAGTAAGAGAGCATCCTTTCTTCTCTCTCATTTAGATATGCCTGAATTTAAGAATGCATTTGTGTACACATATTATAGTGTCCATAAATGTTACATACCAATGTTTACTTCTTGACCTACAACATTTACCAATAAGCAACATCATTGTCTCTCCTTTCTGACATTTTTTTTCTAAATTATGATTTATGTGACATTATAATTTATTCCTTATGCTCTTTTAGTTCAAATTTGGGGGGGGGAATAATGCATTCTACTTTATCATGGAATTAATTTTATCTTTCTGTAAATGTGTCTTCATTTTTAAAGCACTGCTTATTATAAAGTTCATCTACTGCCTTTATCACATACTAAATTTCCATATGTATTTGGGTCTATCTCTTGACTTTCTGTTCTATTGCACAATTCTATTTGTCTACCTACACACTGGTACCAAACTACTGGATTCACAGAGAATATATAGTCACACCTGGTAGGACTTGTTCCCCTCATAGTGTTTCATTATTTTCACTGCTATTCTTACAGTTTCTTATTTCTATACAAAGTTTAGTGCCCATTAGTCTGACTCTGAAAAATGATTGCTGTAATTTTCTTTTTGGCGAGTACTCAGTTAAAATTTAGAGAATAAGTTGGATGGACAGTACTATGTTATAACATTGAGTTACCCTAAGAACAGGGGATGTCTTCCCATTTGTTCAAGTGTACTTTTGTGTCCTTCATAAATCTTTCAAACCTTTCCTCAACTGGTACTCTAACTGGTTCTACTAATTTTGCGTGTTAATTATATATTCTGATAGCTTACTGAATTTTTTTAGTTTCATCATTGATTTTATAGATTCCTTAGTTTTCCAGATATACATTCATGTCAGCTGCACACACACAAAAAAGTTTCACTCCTTCCTTATTTTGCTTATTCTTATGCCTCTAAGTCATTTTTCTTGATCAAATATTGATTAATATTTGCCTTGAAGTGCTGATGAGTAGCAGAGATTGTGGGTATACTTGCCTTATTCTTAGTGGAAATATCACTACTGTCTCTCATTAAATAAGGGAATGTCTATAAAAGATATGTGTGAGTACATGCACATGTATGTATATGTATGTGTGTATATGTGTATATATATATGCAGATACATAATGTGTATATACACACACATATATAAAACATTAGTGGGTATGTGAGTGTGTGAATAAAACTGGAAAGTTTTCTTAGAGTTTTAAATATTTCTGTTGCATCATTTTGTTTTATTCTTCAGGAACTAAAATAATATTAATGTTAGTCCTTCTTTTCCTATCTTCCATTCCCAGTACTTTCCTTTTTATCCATTTAACTTTTTTAAAATTTCATTTCTATTCTTTTGGTTGCTGCCTTTCTGCAATGCTTATAATGAAAATTTAACTTTATTCTTCACACTTGCACATTTTGTAATTTATTATCTGTTTCTGACATCATTCTGTCTTTTCTTCCATCTCTTTCCTTTGTCCAGTAAACTCTTTTTCTTCCTTGGTTTTGTCTGTTATTGTTTACTTCTATTCTTACTTTCTGACCATATGAATCAAGCAGTTTTTCATATTGTTAAATGCTCTTATGAGTATATTTAATTCCATTTTAATTGTTATTATACAGTTTATTTCTATTTTCTGATTTTTTTTCAGAAGGAATTTTCAATTGATATATGATGACTTCATATTTTTCTTGCCCATTTTTGCTGTATTGAAGCATTTTTATAAAATTCCTAGTTTAATGGTGCTCTTCTCTGTCAATGTTTCATTGTCCAGTTACTTAATGGATGTTTATCTTTGCTCTGGTGGTGTTAGTGAAAACAAATTAACAATTTTATATAAAGTTTATTTCCCAAATACATATTAATAATGTTTAGTTTTGGGGCACCTGGGTGGCTCAGTTGGTTAAGTGTCCAACTCTTGATTTCGGCTCATGGCTCAGGTCATGATCTCAGGGTTGAGATCGTGCCCTGTGTTGGGCTCCACACTGGGTGTGGAGCCTGTTTAAGATCCTCTCTCTCCTGCCCCCCTGCCCCTCCACCGCACCTCCCTCTCTCCCTCTCTTAAAAAAAAAAAAAAAGGCTTAGTTTTGCTTCATTTAAACTTACTCTAAAAATATTTTTCCAAATTGGCAATGCTATTAGATTAAAATTTTAATAATCATAAATACAAACTGTAAGTAATGGATAGTAAAAGCTCCTTTTCTATTGTTTGTATTAAAAAGATATCGATGCAGTGGAAAATAAATCTCTTCATTTATTTAATGTAATTAACATCCATTTAAAATTTCATAGTTAAGTGCTTAGAGCCTGTGAAGGAACTCAAATTGGAATATTTATCCTGATATATCCTAACAGAAAACTGATGCCAAACTTAGTAGGGTAATTGAAGCACTCTTTACAAAGATGTGGGGAAATGTTACAGACAACCAACAAAGCACAATATTCTGAGGCTAGCCACATAAGAAAGTTATGCCACCTCTTCTATCAGGGCAAAAAGCCAAGTGGTTGTCTGAAACTGAGGAAATCACTAAGGAGTGACAGTCAGCAGGTGCTGTGGCCATCAACTGAAGAGCACACTCAAACCAAGTTAGTTGGCAAGGATGGAGCCAGGGTAATTTATGCTTCTCCCCTCTCTGCTTCATGATTCACTCAATCTTCAGAAAGATTTTGAGTGTTCATTATAGCCTGGTATTTAACTGATTTATTTTTTTTATTACTGGTTAACTTACCTTTTCTAAAGTTTAGTAATTATCAGCATCTCATTTTCCCTCCATTCATGCCATTTTCCTATTTTTAATTTGTTTTTATTCTTTTCTTTCAAGATTTGCATGACATATGTATATTTTAAATCTCTCTCCATTATCTCCTACTCTGTCATAATAGTTGTAAATGTTTTTTCTTAGTTTGTCAATCTTTAATTTTTCACAGTGCCTCTGATGTACAGAAGATATATTTTGTGGGGCTAAGTACACTAGGGCTTGTCATATTATTTCTTCCGAAGATTTTTTTTAATTAGAAATACCTTCCTGGGCGCCTGGGTGGCTCAGTTGGTTAAGCGACTGCCTTCGGCTCAGGTCATGATCCTGGAGTCCCGGGATCGAGTCCCACATCGGGCTCCCTGCTCAGCAGGGAGTCTGCTTCTCCCTCTGACCCTCCTCCCTCTCATGCTCTCTCTCATTCTCTCTGTCTCAAATAAATAAATAAAATCTTAAAAAAAAAAAAAAAGAAATACCTTATCTATTTATTAGCCTAATATATTTTTGTGATACCAGCAATTTAAGTAGAAATGTAAATATAGATCTTACAACTCAGAATATTTTTTGAGGTTTGATAAAAATTCTAAGACATGTGTGTGCATGTGCATGCTTGTTTACAGAGCTAATTATCCCAATGATTTTTTGAATAATCCATTCCTTTTCACTTTATTGTGTGCATCACCTCCAAGTCTCTTTAAGGACTATGTAAGTTGTTTCACTGAGCTATTTATGTCAGCATCACACCATTTTAATTACCATAGATTTATCATTTTTGGCTTCTGATAAGGCAAGTCACCGTGAAGCCTGTTTCTGCTCACTGATGCTGATCTTTTACACAGAATCCTTCACTCAGTGCCATCAATCGTTTCCCACTCTGAGAAAGTAAATCCAAAAAAGATCCTGTGTTGAGAAATCTGGGGGGTAGAGTAACAAAACTGAACAATTTGCAGAACACTTTATGAAAATTCAAAAATGAATCTTGTCCAATTTAGCAATAGAAACCCCTCCTTCATATTGATTTATGTAAATTGGCTGAGGTGATCAAATCACCTGTAAACCTCTCTGAATTGTCATCCATAAAAGTAAAGTATAAAGTGGCTTTATATCTGTCAGAAAATATATGTGAACAATTGTTTGGTTTGATTTCTATATGCTCCTATTCAATGTAATACAGTTTTGAATTGAGAATTCAAGGCAACCCAAATCAGGGAAGGAAATTATTACCCAGCTTCAGCTCTGATTCATATTAAAGCAAGAGTTATTTCCACAATTTTAAAAATAAATGCCGAAATGTCTAGAAGCTATGCCTACTTTCAGAGATGAACATGTTTTCTTGTTGCACCTTGGGGAACTGGGTTCATGAATGCACAATGTTCATCAGCTTTCATTCTCTGGGCCACCTTCTAATTTTCTGTAAGCAACAGAATTGATGATGATAGCTTTGTTTCTTTACCCACTAAATTACCTTCATACCCAAATGTTCTAATTGGTATTCTGTTCTTCAAAGCATCAGTAGTCGGTTTTCATAAGGAAATGAGAATGGTAGGTGGGGTTCTCTGCCTGAGCTCCTCGCAGGTAGGCAAGTCTTACAATGTGCTCACTGCCCACCACCCTCTGCTGGAAAGCCATGCCGAGCTCAGCATCACCTGATGGGGGTCCTCCATTAAGACTTACAAAACTCGGTTTGATTTGAGTAACTGTCCTTCTGACAAGTCGTTAGCAGTCTTCTTCACCCCCAGATTTCAGAGACCTTGCAAAAATCTGTTGTAAATAAATAAATTGGACAAGCTACAGGATATGACTTGTTGCTCCAATAATGTTGACAAAAAACAACTGGACTGAAAGATGAAAGCATATGGCATGAGGAGCGGGAGGAGGCAAGAAGAGAAAGGATGTTTAAGAATGCAGAGAACTGTGTGTGGCCACACAGCCCAAACCAGCTCACAGTGACCACCTCTGGGGGGCTGGCTGACAGACTGATGAGTGAGTGAGGAAAATTTCACTTAAACCAAGTGGGAAATTATAGTTACCAAATTGACAATTATTTCTTTCACATATATATCTTTCATTGCTACATTTCCATCACTGCATGCATCACTTCTGACCTGAGGGCTCTTTGCCATTCTTGATTTCATTAGTGTAAAAAAACATGCCCTCTGAGCACTGACTGGAGTAAACTTCCAGGCAGAAAGTTCAACTGTGTTAACCAAGCAGAGTATCTTCAGCAACCCTTGAGCTGCTGTGCTATGAAGTGGCTGTGCAGATTGCTAATGCTCTGTTGGGAGTTCTTTCAACATGAAAACCATTTGATGCATCAACTCTGAAGTGATGTGTCATATGCACTCTAAAATTTTAGAGTGAAATGCTAAGGTCTTTCCCTCTGAAGAGCCCAATGGCCACACCAGGCTCCTATTACATAAAGACATAGCTTCTTCACAAGATCTGACAGTTTGCCCAGTCTGTGCTGGTCCTCCAGGCTAAAAGCCAGGACATGCTGTGTTATTTTTAACAAGCTGAGAGCCCTGCCCCACTTGCATTCCTTGATTCTTCTTTACTACTTGTATAGTATTTTGTGATCCATCATGAGTCTGATTTGTTCAATGACTGATTTACCCAAATGTTTAAGAGCATCTATTACAGAGAAGTCTTGGTGACAGGTGGCAGAATTTAAAGGAGAGATAACATAGGCATCACCTGGCCTTCTCTGAGATAAATATTCTGCAGGGGAGACACGTACATTAAATAAGAAATTATAGTAGTAGTTAATAAGTACTGTAATAGAACTTGAAGAGGCTATAAGAACATGAAGCAAGATCACCTAGCCTAGTCGAGTGGGACCAGATAATGTATTTAATAAATATTTGTCGGGTATCATTAAATGAATAAGATCACATTTAGGCTGGTATCTGAAAGATGATTTGGACTTGGTTCAGCGGGAAGGTGACAATGTAGGAGCAGGAATGGAGATCAAGAGAGGCAGAGGGATGAGCAAGGGAGAAGACCAGAAGCCAGAAAGAGCAAGGTGTTTTGAGAAACCGAAATAAGGTCAGGACAGCTGTCACAGGGGATGTGTCCAGGGGAGTGATCGGTGTGTGGGGCAGGATGGGGAGTCCATGAAAGGTCTTCTAACCCAAGTTAAAGAATCTGAAATGTATCTTTATGTAGTCTGATGGTTACAGTACTCACAAGTCACTTTCTTTTGTATTATTAAAAACATCAGGGATGCCTGGGTGGCTCAGTCTGTTAAGCGTCTGCCTTCAGCTCAGGTCATGATCCCAGGGTCCTGGGATCGAGTCCCACATCGGGCTCCCTGCTCCGCGGGGAGCCTGCTTCTCCCTCTGCCTCTGCCTCTCTCTCTCTCTCATGAATAAATGAATAAAATCTTTAAAAAAAAAAAAAAAACATCAAATTTATACATTTCTGAGCACTAAATGAACGTGCCATGTGAAAATGCATGGTACAGAAGATACTCAATAAATATTTAATGATTCTGAAACTGGATGACTTTGTGAAATAAAAATTATAACTTAACCCATGTGTGATGATTTTGTAATGCACCTATGTGCAAATTTCCTTATTTACCATTTTAGCAAATAATATTTTATCTTTAAAAACAGTTCTTTAACCTTTGGCAAAGCTTAATTTCAAAAAATGTAAAGGTACTGAAATAGGTGATTGCACATTGCCATTGCACTGAAATATAATTATGAACACCTTGAATGGGAGCACTATAAATAAAAATAACTCATCAGGTTACTTTTACAACCTGAGCAATGCAGAGTAATTAAACCAAGAAATTAAATTCTGAAAATTAAAAATGTAATCCTATACATCAGATTTAGCAATGATTTTCAAGGAACTGATTGATCTAACAGCTTTGAAACAGCCTGGTTTGGTCAAATTGTAGACAATGACTAATGTGTCTGTTTTTATTCAAAGATGGTATTTCATTAGCAAATCCACAATTTAAATTTTCAAGTCAACTTGAATAATCTATACAGTTAAATAAAAGTGTGTGTGTGTGTGTGTATAATTCTGGCCAAGAGCTTTACAGGAGTGATTCTCATTAAAACCATCTCATATTATGATTTGTATTGTAAAACAGTCTCATAGTTACAAAAATACAAGTTATTACTGATAGTAAATGATTCATGCTATTCTACTTAGAAATATTCTGGTTAAGTAATTATAAACCACAAAATGCATGTAGAGTATTTTTTCTATGTGTACATATAGAACACAATCAAACACAGGTCTTTGTATACAAATATAGAGGGAATTATGAATTCATTATAATTATCCATGAGAAATTATAACATTCTTCATAGAATTCCAGGTATTCTTGTTTTTCTAAAGATAGATTTATTTATTTATTTATTTATTTATTTATTTATTTATTTATTTGAGAGAGAGAGCGAGCACTGGGGGAGGGGCAGAGGGAGAGGAAAAGAATCCTCAAGCAGACCCTGCTAAGCAAGAAGCCCAACACTGGGCTCAATCCCAGGACCCCGAAATCATGACCTGATCCAAAACCAAAAGTCAGACATTTAACCAACTGTTTAGCCACCCCAGTGCCCCAGTATTCCAAGTATTCTATGAAATATTTTCTCACATAACTCTTAGCATGTATCAATAATCAACCAATATTATTTCTTTTTTTTTTTTTTTTTTTTTATTCTTATGTTAGTTCCCATACATTACATCATTAGTTCTAGATAAAGTGTTCCATGATTCATTGTTCGTGCA
>NW_028012213.1:0-812 GCF_054177405.1 Leptonychotes weddellii
GTAGGCACAACTGAGCGCAGAGATTTACAGCCCCACTACATAAACACGAGTCGAAATTTAGAACACAATAAATGGTGAAACACGATAAACAAGAAACAATGGTGGGAAAAGGAAACCAGAACATGTGCCTAAGTCCTAACTGCTGGTCCTGAATATTTGAGAAAGTCTGTGCAACCATTACAAAGAACCACAAAGATAGAAAAGATACAATGTGAGAACGTAAAAGACTTGATGTTTTAAAAATCTGGAACTGAGATTCTAGAAATCCGAGGCTCGTCAACTTCCCGGTTGGCGGTGGGGTGAGTGGAAAGGAAGAAGATGGGTGTTTAGCTGCTCAAAACGAAATCACTATCTTGAAGAGTTCTCTGCACCCCCATGTCCATTGCAGAGTTATTCACAATAGCCAAGATGAATGGATCGAAATTTGATACATACACTACACACACATGCGTGTGCAATGAAATATTATTTTTTTTTTAAATTTTTTTTTTAAAGATTTTTATTTATTTTTTAGAGAGTGAGCGAGAGAGAAACAGCATGAGAGGGGAGAGGGTCAGAGGGAGAAGCAGGCTCCCCGCTGAGCCGGGAGCCCGATGTGGGACTCGAACCCAGGACTCCGGGATCATGACCTGAGCCGAAGGCAGACGCTTAACCATCTGAGCCACCCAGGCGCCCTGCAATGAAATATTATTTAGCTATAAAAAAAGAAGGAGATCCTGCCATTTGAGACAACATGGATGGACCTTGAGGGCATTACGCTGAGGGAAATAAGTGAGACAGAGAAAGACAAATACTGTATAATCTCGCTTATA
>NW_028012214.1:0-812 GCF_054177405.1 Leptonychotes weddellii
CCCCCGCACTTCATTCTTTCAGCTATCCCTCCGTTGTCGACCCTCCAGGAACTTGGCTGGCTTTGGGCTGCTGAAGACAAAATAATACACCTTCCCTAAATTTTCAGATTGTTGTTTTTTGGTTTTTGTTTTTTTGGTTCTCGCTGTGACTGCTTTTTGGCTGTCACAACTCCCACGACGACGCTGTTAGTGCTGGCCACGGTATTACTCAGCCACAGCTGGGGGTTCTAAAATTATACATGTTTTGGAATTCGTGGTTTGGGGAGGGGAAAATGGGGAGATGGAAGGTGCCACCTAGAGAGCAGGACGGCGGGGCTCTCTTTTTGGTTATTCACTAGCGGTGTGACCTAAAAGCAGGTTGCTCTGAGCCCCTGGGCCTCAGTTTCGCCCTCTTTGTGAGAAGGGGAAGGGAACCCTCTCCCAGTGTTCCCAGGAGCTGAAATTTCTAGGTTTGGGCAGCTGTCCAGTTAATGCCATTCCCACCAGTGTGACTTCCATGTGCCACCGTTCTTGTTTGTGGTGCTATTGATCTAAAGTGACTGCAGGATGACGTATAGTTTGCTGGTCCCATCAGGGCAGGCAGCCATCCGCACAGGGCCTGTCTTTTCAGCTGGGGGTGGGAGAGCCCTCAGTTTTTCAGTGTTTTCAGAGTCAGAGGGGACCAGGTGAGCAGTCTGGGGGAATGGCTTGCGAGGAAATGTGCACAGGTGTGGTCGGGTTGGGGGGCACCCAGCATCTCCAGGCTAGAATCAGGTGGCACGTGGAGTGGAGTGGATTCAGTCTGCAGGTTCCCGGAGGCGAATGCCCGCCAC
>NW_028012215.1:0-812 GCF_054177405.1 Leptonychotes weddellii
CATGAGTTGTTAGAGAAATTATTTTTTTTCCATATTATTTAAAGTTCTCTTATTACAGTTTCACCTTTCATAGATTGCTATATTATTAGAGTATCTAAAGTTATGAATATTCTGCTTAAATAGTTAATGTATACTTTCATCTAGAATACTGCTATTTTAATTTGGCTTATAAGGGAAGATTCTTTTTTTTTTTTTTTTTTAAGATTTTATTTATTTATTTGAGACAGAGAGAATGAGAGAGAGAGAGCACATGAGAGGGGGAGGGTCAGAGGGAGAAGCAGGCTCCCTGCCGAGCAGGGAGCCCGATGCGGGACTCGATCCAGGGACTCCAGGATCATGACCTGAGCCGAAGGCAGTCGCTTAACCAACTGAGCCACCCAGGCGCCCTATAAGGGAAGATTCTTGAGCTACAAAATATAAACAACATTAGATGGATATCAAGATATAAGTGAAGATGGAAATTGTAGAGAAAAGTAATAATAATATTCACAGAAGTGTTTCTTCAACAGGGATTCATGGAGCTTGTGAAAATGATATGATTAAAGACCCTACCCCTGTTACTCCCGTTCAATAAGTCTGGCATGTGTTCCCAGCATTTTTATGTAAAGCCTCACAGATGATTCGGATGAATAACATTGTTTAATGAAGACTGGGCCAGAGATAACTCAACAACTTGGGTTAACCCTCATATTCAGCAATGCTACTAGATGTAGGTGTAGAATGCCCCAAATTATGATTTTGTGGCACCTGCAAAAAGTGTTTCATGATCATATGCATATTAGTACAGTAAAACTATACCAAAAAAAAAAAAA
>NW_028012216.1:0-812 GCF_054177405.1 Leptonychotes weddellii
AAAAAGCTTAGGAAAGAAAGTTTTAAAAAATATAGAGACCACATTTTCTCCTACAACCAACTATTAAAGTTTTTGAAAATAATTCAATAACTAATATATGTTTTCATATATAATTTCAAAGATCCACATAATTTTTGTGTTTTTGCCATCAGGTAGAGTCTTACAGTTTAGGCATAGCTGAGTCATCCACTTCAAAATGAAAGAACAAGATAGTTCATTGCCGTTCACAAATTTAGCTTTCATAGCTTGGCTCACATCTGCCATGATCTTAGGTAGTAAATGAACCTAGTCAACTGCTTGGCATCCATTATGACATATTTTATTGTTCTCTACAGCTTATCAAATAACAGTTGCCCTTCTGAAATGATAAGAACTTGGATTCTTTCTGAAAAATTACCTTTATATGAGAAGGGAAAGCTGTAGTGGGGATGAAAAACTGATTAGCTTTAGGTTTAGATATACACATAAAGGAAAGATGACTCTCACATAGGATAAAAACAGAAGTTTTAATTAGCATATCCATATTTCATGGGTGTAAGGATTTGTGTTATTTCTCAAAGTTGTCTTCTGGAATTCCAAGATGGTGATGACTCAGATATCATTAATAAACATGGGGGGGTACTAAACAATAAAACTATAAAGTTCTTGAGAAATTTCTATCTAATGTGATTATTTTATCTTTGTATATTTTTTAAGCAAAGAACCCTCCATATACTCTTTACCCAGATGCCAATCTTTTGTACATCTTTAGTTGTATCTCTGTATTTTTCTTTTTTCCCATGGTTATGAGAAGGATGAAAGCAAATCTCTTT
>NW_028012217.1:0-812 GCF_054177405.1 Leptonychotes weddellii
TTGGAGGGAGGTACTGAAGAGGAAAGAGGGGGGAATGCACTTTAATCTGAAATACATACTCAAAAGAAAAAAGATGGATTGACGGGTGGGGAGAGGCAGGGGAAGATGGGCAGATGTGTGATAAAGCAGAATAGTAAAATGTGAACCGTAGAATCTAGGTTGAGTATACAGGTGCTCACTGCAGAATTGTTATTTCTGTATATTTGAAATTCTTCATAAAAACATGGTGGGGGGGGAAATGTAGTTAGCTCTAGAGAAGCCATGGGGGAGATGATGAGTGGATGAAAGGAGACCTTATTTTACTCTGTATGCCTCTTAATTGTTTCATTAAGCATATACTATTTTTGTATATGCTTTTAATTTAAGAACTTAAGAAAAAGTGCCATAAAATATGATCTTTCCCTTGTGGAGTTTATGGGAAATTTAAGACACACACACACACACACACGCATGCACGCACACCTTTCATTATATGGTTGTTGCCAATAAAAATGGCATTAACAATGCATATGAATTGGTGACCCACAATGGAAGGTCAAATGTGCTTTGGTCCTGCTCTGTCATCAACTGGCATTGTGACCTGGGCCTCAGATCTGCAGGGTGGAGAACAAGGGGGTTGATTTGGGTATTCTGGGGTCCCTTCCAAAACTGCTGGAGGCATTCCTAGGAGATGTTTGTATGAATGGTGTCAGTATCGTTTGAAGAGATCAGAGGAGGAAAACCACTGAATCCAGGAGATTTATAGACTTACACTTGAAAAATAAACGTAGTGTTTGGAAGCCAAGACCTAGGGAGGATTTTGCTCTGGGATT
>NW_028012218.1:0-812 GCF_054177405.1 Leptonychotes weddellii
GCCACCCAGGCGCCCCTATTCCCAGTTCTTTTAATCAAATCTTTTATTAATCCTGGCCCTCTCCCCTCAGAACATGTATTAACACCTCTCCCACCTTCATAGGATCCGTCCATGATGCTAACACTGTCATCTGGTACCAGGAAAGGTGATCTCTTGAAGATTTCTCTTACCTAAAGAAAAAGGGAAAAAGTCTGGATTCTCTAAGGCAATAAAGAAGATTTCCGTATTTTGCCTATATCTTATTAAGGCTTAGAAAACTACAGTCTTCATTTCCCTAGATAAAATGTTAGCAGAATATTCCTTTTCCCTAAAAAACTAGAGAAGGAACTACACAAGCCATTACTGGTTTCTTGTAAAAACAAAAAACACAGGGATTCCTCTGACTTTAAAATAAATCTCAACCAAACTATTTAAATTTATAGGTGAACTGGACCTAGGAAAGGGCATACATTTGATCCCTTCCAGCTCAAATCAGGATCCTGTAATTTTTTTTTTTTTAACAGCTTATTAATCCTGCCTGGGCACGAAGCTAGGACAACCCTTTCCCACTTCATTTCTTAGATGACAAAATAAACGGATGGTAGAGAAGAGTTGGGACTGGGCAGCTCCTGAGGCTACAGAAACATCTCTTCTACTCTCGCACCAAATTCTGCAGGTCTTTGCCCTTGCTCATAAAGGGGGCTCATGTTCATAGGCTGGGGTACTCTGCTGTCAGCCCCTGTTAGATTCAGGCACATGGCTGAGGCCTCATGAGTCCACAGAGACCCCAGATCTAGATTTATTTATCCTATTTTAGGAGATGGGAATGAACA
>NW_028012219.1:0-812 GCF_054177405.1 Leptonychotes weddellii
ATTTAATTTTTGGGTAGTTAGCATATATTGGTTTCCGGAGTAGAATTCAGTGGTTCATCACTTATATACAACACCCAGTGCTCATCATAAGCATCCTCCTTAATATCCATCACCCATCTAGCCCATTCCCCACCCACCTTCCTCCATCAACTCTGTTTGTTCTCTATCAAGAGTCTCCTACAGCTTTTTCCCTTCTCTCTTTTTGTTCTTTTCCCCCTTCCCATATGTTAATCTGTTTTCTAAGATGCCACATATGAGTGAAATCATATGGTATTTGTCCTTCTCTGACTTATTTCATTTAGCATAATACACATAATATACATTTAGCTCCATCCATATCATTGCAAGTGGCAAGATTTCATTCTTTTTGATGGTTGAGCAATATTCCATTGTGTATATATACACCACCTCTTCTTTATCCATTCATCAGTCAATGGACATTTGGGCTCTCTCTGTAGTTTGACTATTGTTGATAATGCTGCTATAAACATCAGGGTGTGTGTATCCCTTCAAATCTTTATTTGTGTATCCTTTGGGTAAATACCTAGTATTGGAATTGCTGGATCATTGGGTAGTTCTATTTTTAACGTTTTGAGGAACCTCCATACTGTTCTCCAGAATGGCTGCACCAGTTTGCATTCCCACTAACAATGCAAGAGGGTTCCTCTTTTTCTGCATCATCACCAACACTTCTAATGTCTGTACATATGTTGGAGGATACAGTAAAATACAGTAAGCCTAAATGAGGAAAATGTTGAGGTACAGAGCACTGTAGGATATTGACAATAAAAATTTGTAGAAGTTAGAAGTAG
>NW_028012220.1:0-812 GCF_054177405.1 Leptonychotes weddellii
CATAACAAACTACAACAAAGTTCAAGTGACTTAAAACTACAACTATTTATTTGCTCATGTTTCTGCAGATTGGCAATTTAGGTGAGGATCAACAGTTTAATCAGAAAAGTATGTCTGAGTTACCTCTTAGGATCTTTGAAGAAAGTGAGATTTGACAAAAATATCTGTACTTGCCAGAGAAATTGAATGTTTAGTGAATTCTTTATTAAAAAAAAACAAATGGATCTCTATACTGTGGAAAGCTTTAGGGAAACAAAACAAATAAACAAACAAACAAAAAAACCCCACAAGTAGACTACCAAAGTTGGGATACCAGTTTTCTGCTCAGTCTTTATCCATTATTGTTTCCCAGCCCTGTAAATAAGAGGCAGGGATCAATTATTCCTTTCTGTCTAAGACCCTCCCAATTGCAGACCCCCTTCTTTGCTCTCTAGGACAATAAACCAGAAGCAGGATAAAAGAGTCTTACAAATTAATATTGGTCTCCAACTTCTATTGAACAGAGTAATAAAGAAGGCACAGGAGCCCAACAAGGTGTGGATTCACACAGATTTCCCACTCTCCTCTGGAGTCCTGGCACTTCCACAAGTAGACTGGAGACTGGGGAGGAGGTGGAGAAGCACAAGACTGTACTTCAACACTGGATTACTGGGGACAGAGTGCTGAAATTTGAGGCCGTGGATTTTTGTTTTGTTTAGTATTTAGTCTTGCATTATGCGCAAGAATCGCTGCTCCGTACACCGCAGGTTGGCCATCCCCGTGAGAAAGAACACCCCAACTTCAGGTGCTGTGGTCAGTTCTCTTCTGCTGTG
>NW_028012221.1:0-812 GCF_054177405.1 Leptonychotes weddellii
CTCCATGGGAATGAAGGTCTTTCTCATCCAAATATGAATCAGAAATCCCTTACGCGTGGCGTTTTGCTACATGCTTTTTCCATCAACAGTATGTGATGGGTATCTTTCCTTGTGAAGGCAAACAGGTTTACCGCATAATTGTAGAGCTTTAAACACTTTTAATTTTTTAAAAAAGTAATGCCTTTTTCATTATATGCAAACTGGTAAAATATTGAAATTACAGACAAACACACAATAAAAATACTCTCTAAGTTAACCATTGTTAACTTTTTTTTGCCTCCTTTTTTATTGAGGAATAATTCACACACAGAAGAGTGCCCACATCTTAAGTTTACAACCCAATGAAATTTACATACATTTACACTTTGTGATCACCACTCAGATCAAAATATAGGATACTTCCATCGTGACTCTTGCCAGTCAGTACTCTCTCCCAGAGATAATAATTATTTTGATTTCTAGAATGATAGATTGGTTTTGCCTGTTCTTGAGTTTAATATAATTAAAACCATATAGTAGGTATTATATTGTGTCTGGCCTCTTTTGTTCAAATAATGTCTGTGGCATTAATCCATGTTGTATGTATTTCATGTTTTTCTGTTCTGCTGTGTGATATTCCACTGATGAATTATGCCACAATTTATTTATTATCCAGTAGATAGGCCATTGATTTGCTTCCAGTTTTTGCTTTGTTATGAACAAAGCCAACATGAATGTTCTTGTATGTGCTTTTTGGTAGGGCATATACACTAGTTTTTCTAATTTTACCTAGGGTGGAATTGTTGTGTCAAAGGGAGGTGCATATATAGCTT
>NW_028012222.1:0-812 GCF_054177405.1 Leptonychotes weddellii
GACATTGGTGGACCACCAGCACTGGGTCACAGCTTCCACCAGCATCACTTTTTCCCCCCTTATTAACTTTATTTTTGTTTTCTGGAAATGTCCTTATATTGTCCTAGTTCTTGGATAAGAGAGCTGGGTTGACCATTTTTCTCCATCAACTGTCTTCGGTCACTCTTAATGGGAAATAATCAGGTGTTCTTTTTCTCCTTGGCTGCTTTCAAGAACACTTGTTTTTGGTGTTTCCTTGATTCCTCAACAATGTAAAGGATAGGTTTTTAAAAATTGATCCTACTTGGGGCACCTGTGTGACTCAGTCAGCTAAACATCTGCCTTCAGCTCAGGTCATGATCCCAGGGTCCTCATCAGGCTCCCTCCCTGGTGGGGAGCCTGCTTCTCCCTCTCCCTCTGCTGCTCCCCTGCTTGTGCTCTGTCAAATAAATAAATAAATGTTTAAAAAAGAATTGATCCTACTTGGTACACAGTGGGATTCCTGAATTTGTGGATTCGTGAGAATTTCAGAAAGTTTTCAGCCTTTTCTCTTTGACACTGACTGTCCTCATTCTCTCTCTCCTGCTGCAATTCCCAACTAGATGTTTGACTTTCTCATTTTACCCTCTGTGTATCTTAACTTCTCTTTCTGATTTTCTGTCCCTCTCTGTTCTCCTTGTAATTTTTTCATGTTTTTCTAACTTTTCTCCAAACTTCTCTCCAACAGTGTCTTATTGTTAAATCTGTCCATTATATTTTAAATTGTGATATTTCTTCATTTCTAAATTGCAGAGTATTAATAGACATTGTTTTGAAACACCAGTTTACTTAAC
>NW_028012223.1:0-11668 GCF_054177405.1 Leptonychotes weddellii
CCTCCATTAGCTGTTCTTGAGTGTTGTGCTCAGTTTGCTCTGCTCCCTTCCCACAGACCCCCTTTCACTTCATCAAACCAATCTCGATTATACACAGGAGACGGAATTAAAAAGTCTATCCATTCTACTAGAAATGATTGGGGTAGTATTTTTGCACAAAAAAAGGACATTAGTTACAGGGGTGTAGGTTAGCTTATTTAATTCTCTCAATAGCCATGGAATAGATGATGGTGTACATTTGTTTCAGGTGAAGAAGTTAAGGCTGTTAATAAAATAAATATGTAGAAGAGTCAATGTCTTGACTTTCACAGCCAGTGTTCTATCAGGGATTTCTAAAACTTTGTAGAAATAAACATACAGTAAAGGAGAAATTACTGTAAGGGAAGAATTTAAAATTCCCAGCATCAGTTGCTGAAATCTGTTAAGATTTCCTGAGGCTGGACAACCAACTAATATATTGATTTAGCACCACAATCTAAGGATTAGGAAGAGGAATGAATTTTTCAGTGATAATTTGTCATCTCTACTTCTGATGATGAACTTACTCTGAAAAAAGAGACTGGTTAATTAGTAGTATTCTTACCTGGTATACCCTGAAATGTTGTATTTATATGTAATCGTTTATTGAAACATACAGATTTGGTATCATCCTTTAATTTTAAAGGCAGTAATATCAAATAGCAAAATCAAGTTTGGTTAGTGTGGATTGGTAACTGCTTCTATGGCAAAGACAATCGAACTAGTCCTCTAGCTCGCCAGATCTAGCCAATCTCAAGGACTGTCAACAGTGAACCCCTTTAAGAAATTTTGTAAGGTATTGTTAAAGTAGAACAATGAAAACGTTTATGTCATAACATTTTTTTCTTTCAGATGAGGCTGTGGACGCAGGCTAGACAGATGGGATGGTATGCAGCAAAGTGCATGGCTGCAGCTAGTTTAGGAGAATCTACTGACATGGACTTCAGCTTTGAACTTTTTGCTCATGTAACAAAATTTTTTAACTATAAGGTAAGATAGATAAGCAAATTAGTGCCTTTTTCTGCTTGTTAGTCTTATAACTAAAACCATGTAAATAATTATTATTTTACAAACTTTCTTGGAAATCAGTACCTGGTATTATTGCTGGTCTTAATTCCTAATCATTACCTACCTTCCTGTGCTATACTGTTTCATAGTTAAGGGGGGAAAGTCTCTTCTAGGCTTATTTCCTGTTTGAGTACCTTTTGAGATTCATTCTTGCTTTGTGGGGGGAACCAATAGCTGTCATACTCAGGGATGAACCCAGTGCTTTGCCTCGCATATTCTTCATGACTCTAAGCTGATGCAGTCCAGATCCTAGATATTTTTAATGTTCAGAGATTGTGGTGGTGTCATCTGTACAACAAATGCAGTGCCACTCATTTTTGTGAGTAGATTTCTAGAGTAACAACACAGTATAACTGCATATAGTGTTTCCTTTTTGGTACTTACTAGAATCATGTTTTTATCCCCACCTATAGGTTGTATTGCTGGGAAAATACAACGCACAGGGCTTAGGTTCAGATCATGAATTAATGCTGAGATGTACCAAAGGACAAGAGTACGTCAAAGTTGTCATGCAGAATGGGCGAATGATGGGAGCTGTCTTAATTGGTGAAACTGACTTAGAAGAAACATTTGAAAACTTAATTTTAAATCAGACCGATCTTTCATCATATGGAGAAGATCTGCTAGATCCAAATATTGATTTAGAAGATTATTTTGACTAAAAAAGGCATTTCAAGAACTACAGAAAGTTCCAAATAACACAAAGTCACAATAAGGTAAATGCACTGATTAAATGAAGAATAGAGAAGTGATAATGATTTCAGTGGGAAAATATATGTAAATTATTTGAACTTTACAACACAAAACTGACCACTTATGTAAATGTAAGGACTTAAGTTACTCATTTCTGATTTAGCTAAGTTGTTATCTACTTAGCCAACAACTTGGTCTGGCATGCCAGAGTCATTCTGATTGTGAAATCTCAGAGACGGTTATGGTTTCAGATTTATATTAATACCTTATTGTGTTTGGATTCTACAGGTGTTATGAGCTGAAATAACTCCCTGTAATAAGCCTTTGTAAAATATTCCATATGATAACTTCGCTATCAAATGTTGGTTATATCAAAAGAAAATAAACATATCAAGGCATAAGAGTTTAAGATAATTTTTGATGTGAAATACTCAAGTTCAAATAACTGACAGTATGAAATGAGAAAAATGTAAAATACTTAAGTCCAGTACTTCAGAGATAAGTTCCATATGTATAAAATATTAATAAAATTGTCTTAAACTGTTTTCTTGGAA
The DNA here is from genome assembly GCF_054177405.1 of Leptonychotes weddellii. Taxonomy (NCBI): domain Eukaryota; kingdom Metazoa; phylum Chordata; class Mammalia; order Carnivora; family Phocidae; genus Leptonychotes; species Leptonychotes weddellii. Next base: position 2,334 of record NW_028012223.1, read on the forward strand.
AATAAACACCTATCTCATGCATCATCAATTTATTCTTAGATTGCTAAAGCATGTTTGCAGACTTCTGAAAGTTACCTGGATTTTTTTCTTCCCTCTTTTTATCAGCTCCTTCAGAATGAATCTACTAATAAAAACAAAGCAAACATTCTGGTCAAAACTCAGTGGTTCCATTTTCTCTTCAGATTAATAATACCACTGGTTCTTCTATATCGGCTCTTCAGTTAAGTGTCTAGTGGTCTTGTTTTGTATCTTCCAAGTATCTACTCAAATATGAGCCCTATCCTGAAGGGACATGCTGTCAGAGACACAGCGGTACGTGGCATGCTTTTGCAGGCTTGAGCGTATTGAGTGTGGGAGAGTCGTTGGTTCTCGACCTCTGCTGCTCAGGCCGACTTCTCAACCAACGTTGTGAGGGCAGGGTGCATCGCAAATTAGACAACACTAAAATGGATTTTTCCTCTTCTGAAAGGTTGGAAACCCTTGTCTATATTAAAATTAATAGACTAGTTTAAATTCTCTTCCCTAATATCTCTACAGAAAACAAAGGTATGTTCTGGACCCAGGACAGTACTATCCCATAAGCTTTAATGTGTTTTTTCACTATATAGAAATTAATAGCCAGTTACCCTGAAACAGCTCTGCGTGGGCTTCTTTACTTGCATGGTGATAAGATGTGCATCACTATTCAGATTAGCTTTAGATCCTATTTTCAAATATGAAGTCTCTGTGGAAGGTGTAGGCCAACAATCAGAAAGGTTTTAAGAAATTATAAAAAAAAAATAACTAAGTGCAATAATTTTAATACTGATATAAAACTTGCACAAAACAAATACTTTCTATAAATTGTATTTGTAAATTTTATATGGCATTTAAAAGTTTACATGAAACAACTGGAAAACCACTTGTTCTGTTGCAGTTATAAAGACAACACGAAAGGACAAGAAATGGATTGTATATACTTAAGCTACTGCTATAGAAGAAGCTGTGCAGTAATTTTCACCAGGTCTTTATGAGAAGTTTGGGAGGAGCAACACCTACCACTCTCAATCAGTTTCAGTGGAGTAAGCTTTTCATTCAGATTCTTTGCCTCCTTCAGGATCTTGATTAGATCTCTGAAGTGTGCTGTTATATTCTTTCACCTGCTGTAATGAGACAGGCGACTGGGATTTAGAAATTAAAAACAGGCTAGTCTAAGTGGTTAAACTGGCTTAAAATGAGCCATCAACATGCGCCACCCTGAACACTGATTTAATTTGTTCTGAACCCAAACTAGGCTATTCCTCAAGTCTACCACTAAGTTATAAACTGGTTACCAGAAGGTCTTGGGGTATGCTCTGTGAACCAGGGTGCCTGCCAGACATGACTGAGAGTTAGAAGAGAATCAGTCTATTCTTTTTTTTTTTTTCAGTCTTTTTTGTTATGTTAGTCACCATACATCACATCATTAGTTTTTGATGTAGTGTTCCATGATTCTTGTTTGCGTATAACACCCAGTGCTCCATGCAGTACGTGCCCTCTTTAATACCCATCACCAGGCTAACCCATCCCCCCATGACCCTCCCCTCTAGAACCCTCAGTTTGTTTTTCAGAGTCCATAGTCTCTCATGGTTCACCTCCCCCTCCGATTTCCGCCCCTTCATTCTTCCCCTCCTGCTGTTTTCATATTTACTGGATTTGTGCTCATTGAGCAATAGTCTGAAAACTATGGCTTCCTCGGTACTCTGATTTAGAGACAAGAATGTCCTGGTCAGATACTCCTAATTATTGATTCTAGCACCCTAATTTATATATATCAGACTCTCGTTAATGTGGTCAGTATAATGCAGTATAATAAACGCATATACAAGTTTCTCTAGTTGCAAAGTTAAAATTGTAATGACCTTCACCCACCAAGGCATCAGAACTCTGTGAGGGGGTAACTGGTTAGTCCAGCTTTTCAGACACAACATACACACAGGATGAAAAAAGTTAAAATGCAGCACCAAAATACTGCTAAATTAGTGTCTTATGAGTGGTTAGCCATTATCTGGTTCAAAAATGATTGACTCTAATCTCTCTTTTGCATTAAATTTCTCTTCCCAATCAGGGACTATAAAGTATTAGAGATTAGCCTTTTCTTGTATAAATAGTATTTCTGTTCAGAGGAATTTACACCTCTCCCTTCAATTCTTAAAAACATGCCTTTAGTATAGCAATATAAAATAGATGCATACACATATCACTTTTCCTTTTATTTACCTTGTTTTAAAACTTTGAGTTACTTTTGAACCTAGAAAATGCTATTCACAGCTTGCTTAATCCATTTTGGGGTCTAATATTGCCCCCATGTAGTCCTAGCTATATATATTAGCCTATAAAAATTTAAAAACAATGAACTAGGGAGTGTTCCAGTCTAAGATGGTGACACAGGAAGATCCTGAACTCCCCTCCATGGGCACACCAAATCTACACCTATTTATAGGCAATTCCTCCTGAAGAACAACTGAGGGCTCACTGAACAGCTTCTGTACAACAACACAGACCACCTAGAGAACAGCGAGAGAGACTGAGAGGTGGTAACAAAGGGTGACTCCACCCCCGATGCTGCAAACTGCAGTGCAGAGGATAGTAACGAGGTCCAGGAGCAGATTTGTCTACCTGGGCCACAGAAAATAAAAGCCATGGTTTAAAAGAGCAACCAGAATATAAAGGAAATAGTTCTTGAACCCTGCTAACTATCTCTGGGTTGGAGGGTCCAGTGAGTACCACAGTTTACGTTCCCCCACCACCTTGACAGCATAGATGGGAGCAGGGTCCAGGCGCCCTATCAGCCTACCACCTCAGTGAGCCCTGGGCCCCCAAAGCACACCAGCCCCAGCTGTCCCACCAAGGCAGCCCCAGCCGTCCCACGAAGACAGCCCTGGTCAGTGCTCACTACAGCTGCAGCTGTCTTGCCACACTGAGGCAGGCACAAAGCACCCTGGAACACTGCAGGCCTGCACTGCTTTGGCTTCAGATGGCTTTCTAGGGCACCCCTGGCTGATGCCTATTTTCAGATCCAGCTGCCTGGCCAGGACAACCTGGCTTACACCTGCTTCAGCTGTCCTTCCAGTGCACTGTCTAGAGAACCCTAGGGCAATCCCAGTCCATGCCCAATTCAGCTATAATTATCCTTGCCAGTTGGCACCCTGCACAAAGCACCTAGGGACCCACCAGCCAGCAACCACTTCAGCTATGACTGCCCCCACCAGGGCACCTTCCACACACTTCAGAGCACCCCAGCTTACCCCCACTTGAGTTTCAGCCATTCTGCTAGGGTGTCCTCTGCACAGAGAACCCTGGGACCACCCACAGCTTACAACCACTTCAGCTTAGGTGTCCTGCAGGGTGCCACTGTGCATAGAGCCCAGGGACCACACTAGCTGGCACTCACTTCAGCACTAGCTGTCCTGCCAGACCACCCTCTGTGTGGAGAGCCACCAGCTTGAACACATTTACCTTCAGCTGTCCTGCCAGGGCACCCTCTGCAAAAAGCCTCAGGACCCACCCCCAGCCCACACCCTCTTAATCTCCAACCATTCCACCAGGGCAGCCCCAGTATGGAGCACCCTGCAATCCCCAACCCATGCCAGCCACAGCTCCAGCCAGCCAGTAAAAGTCACCAGGCATATACAGTTTACATAGGGGACAACCACATACCAAGACCGTTCCTTCAAGTTTAGGAAAAGTAGTTGTTCTGCCTAATTCATAGAAAGACACAAAGTCAAGCAAAATGGGGAAAGGAATATGCCCCAAATGAAAGAACAAAACAAAACCTCAGAAAAAGAAATAAATGAAACAGAGATAAGCAATGTGCCTGATGAAGAATTTAAAGTAATGATCATAAAGATGGGCACTGGGTTGGAGAGAAGAGTAGAACTCAGTGAGAACTTCAACAAAGACCTGGAAAATATAAAAAACCAGAGCTGAAGAATACAACTGAAAAGAAAAAACACTAGAAGGAATCACAAATAGACTAATGAATGCAGAAGAATGATCTGGAAGATGGGGTAATGGAAAGCACCCAAGCTGACAGCAGACATAAATATTTTAATTTTTATTTCTTTTTCTTAAGTAAACTCTATGCCCAACATGGGGCTTGAACTCACGACCCGGAGATCAAGAGTCACATCCTCCTTCATCTGAGCCAGCCAGGTGCCCCCCAAAAATAAAGAATTTTTTAAAATGAGGTTACGTTAAGTGATCTGTTGGACAGCATCAAGTGAACAAGCATTCATATTATAGAGGTCCCAGAAGGAGAAGAGAGAAGGTGGTAGAAAATTTATTTGAAGAATTATAGCTGGAAACTTCCCTAACCTAGGGAAGGAAACAGACATTCAGATTCATGAAGCACGTAGAGCCCCTTGAGAAGATAAACTCAAGAAGCTCAACACCACAACACATAATTAAAATGTCAAAGGCTAAAGAGGTAATTGTAAAAGCAGTGAGAGAGAAACAAAAAGTTATGTTCAAGAGAAACTCCACAAGGCTATCAACTGATTTTTCAGCAGAAACTGCAGGCCTGAAGGGAAAAAAACAAAACAAAACAAAAACCCCTGCAATCAAGAATTGCACAAAGGGGCACCTGGGTGGCTCAGTTGGTTAAGCTGCTGCCTTCAGCTCAGGTCATGATCTCAGAGTCCTGGGATCGAGCCCTGTGTCAGGCTCCCTGCTCAGCAGGGAGTCTGCTTCTCCCTCTCCCTCTGCCTCTCTCTGGCTCGTTCTCTCTCTCTCTGTCAAATAAATAAAATCTTAAAAAAAAAAAAAAAATACCCAGCAAGATTATTACTTGGAATTGAAGAAGAGATAAAGAGTTCTGAAACAAAAGTTAAAGGAATTCATCACTATTAAACTGGCATTACAAGAAGTGCTAAAGGAAATTATGAATAAAAAGATATAAAACATGGCAACATATATATAAACCATGGAGGGGGGAATAAAAAAGAAGTTCCTTTAGAATGTGTTCAAACTTAAATGACCATCAACTCAATATAGACTGCTTTATACTTAGGATGTTATATATGAACCCAAAGTTCATATATAACCACAAACACCAAACCTAGAATAGGTAAAAAAAAAAAAAAAAGGGGGGGGGAGGGGAGAGTACAGTATACAGAATATAGTCAATGGTACTGTAACAGTGTTGCATGGTGACACATGGTAGCTACACTTGTGATGGGCACAGCATAATGTATAGAGTTGCTGAATCATTATGTTGTACATCCGAAACTAATATAATATTGTGTGTCAACTATACTCAAAAAAGTAAAAAGAAATGAAAAAGAATAATAATAAAAGAGAAGGTGAAACAAAATACTACAGAAAGTCAGCAATCACAAAGAAAGAGAACAAGGGAAGGAACAGAAGAACTACAAAAACAACCAAAGAACAATCAACAAAATGGCAGTAAGTACGTAACAATAATTACTTTAAATGTAAATGGTCTAAATGTTCCACTCAAAAGACACAGGGTGATGGAATGGATTAAAAAAACAAAGACAGATGTATATGCTGCCTACAAGAGACTTACTTCAGGCCTAAAGACACATACAGACTGAAAGTGAAGGAATGGAAAAACATATGCAAATGGAAGCAAAAAGAAAAACCGGAGTAGCAGTACATACATCAGACAAAATAGACTTTAAAACTAAGACTGTACTGGGCACCTGGGTGACTCAGCCAGTTAAGCGTCTGCCTTCGGCTCAGGGTCCTGGGATCGAGCCCCGCGTCGGGCTCCCTGCTCAGCGGAGAGTCTGCTTCTTCCTCTCCCTCTGCTGCTCCCCCTGCTTGTGTGCTCTTTCTCTGTCAAATAAATAAAATCTTTAAAAAACAAACAAACAAAACCAAGACTGTATCAAGAATCAAAGAAGAACATTACATAATGATAAAGGTACCAATCCAACAAGAGGATATAAGGATTGTAAATACCTATGCACCCAACATAGGAGCATCTAAATATATCAAGCAGGAGCGCCTGGCTGACTCAGTAGGAAGAATATGTGACTCTTGGTCTTGGGGTCAGTTAGTCTGAGCCCCACACTGGATGTAGAGATTACTTAAATAAATAAAAATTTAAAAAATGCTAAGAAAAAAATACACAAAGTAAACACAACCAGATAGAGGGAGAAATGGATGGTAACACAATAATGATAGGGAACTTAAACACTTCATTTACATCAATGGATACATCATCCAAGCAGAAAGTCATAAGGATACTGTCTTTGAATGACATGTTAGACTAGATGAACATAACAGATATATACAAACATTCCATCCAAAAATAGCAGATTACACATTCAAGTGCACATGGAGCATTCTCTAGAACAGATCACATTAGGGAACAAAATAAGTCTCAATAAATTTAAGAAGACTGATTATATTATGCATCTTTTCCAACCACAACAGTATGAAACTAGAAATCAATCACAAGAAAAAAACTGGAAAAAAACACAAACACGTGGAGGCTAAAAAACACACTACTACACAACCAATGGGTCAACAAAGAAGACATTTAAAAAATACATGGAGACAAATGAAAATGAAAACGCAACGGTCCAAAATCTTTGGGACACAGCAGAAGCAGTTCTATGACAGGTAAATTTATAGCAATATAAACCTACCTCAAGCAACAAGAAAAATCTCAAGTAAACAATCTAACCTCATACCCAAAGGAAACAGAGAACGAAACCCAACATAAGTAGTAAGGATATAATGAAGATCAAAGCAGAAGTAAATGAAATAGAGACTAAAGAAAAAAAGATGATCAAGGAAACCAAGAGCTGGTTCTTTGAGAAGATAAATGAAATTGATGAACTTTTACCCAGACTCACCAAGAAAAAATGAGAGGAGCCAAATAAAATCAGAAATGAAAGAGAGGTAACAACTGACACCACAGAAATACAAAGGACTGTAAGAGAGTATTATGAAAAATCATATGCCAACAAATTGGACAACCTAGAATAAATGGATAAATTCCTAGAAACATAGAATTTTCCAACACTGAATAAGGGAGAAATAGAAGTCTGAATAGACCAATTACTAGTAACAAGATGGAAGTGATAATCAAAAAATTACCAACAAAGTCCAAGACCAGATGGATTCTTAGGTACATGCTACCAAACACTCAAAAAAGAGTTAATATCTATTCTCCTCAAACTATACCAAAAAAATAGAAGTGGAAGTAAGGCTTCCAAATACATTCCATGAGGCCAGACTTACCCTGATAGCAAAACCAGACAAAGACAACAGACAAAAAGAAAACTACAAGCCAGTATCCACAATGCACATAGATGCAAAAATCCTCAACAAAATATTGGCAAACCACTTTTAGCAATACATTAAAAGGATTATTCATCACAATCAAGTAGAAGTGATTCTGTGGATACATGGATAGTTCAATATTTGCAAATCAATTACACATTTATAAGAGGAAGGGTAAAAACCATATGATCTCAATAGATGCAGAAAAAGTATTTAACAAAATTCAACATCTGTTCATGATAAAAACTCAACAAAGTGAGTTTAGAGGGAACATACCTCAACATAATAAAGGCCATACTTGAAGATTTTGCAGCCTACATTCAATGGTGAAAAAGTGGCAACTTTTGCTCTATGATCAGGAGCAAAACAAGGATTCCACTGTCATCACTTTTATTCAACATAGTACTGGAAGTCCTAGCCACAGCAATCAGATAAGAAATAAAAGAAACCCATATTGGTAAGGAAGAAGTTAAAATGCCACCATTTACAGGTGACATAATACTATACAAAGAAAACCCTAAAGACTACACCAAAAAGTATTAGAATAAATGAATTCAGTAAAGTTATAGGATACAAAATTAATATATAGAAATCAGCTACATTTCTATACACTAATGAAGTAGCAGAAAAATAAATTAAAAACACAATTCCATTTACAACTGTGCCAAACATAATAAAATGCCCAGGAATAAACTTAACCAAGGAGGCAAAAGAACGTGTACTCTGAGAACTATAAAACACTGATGAAAGAAATTGAAGATTACAGAAGCAAATGGAAAGACAATGCTCATGGACTGGAAGAATACTGGTAAAATACCTACTCCACAAAGCAATCTACAGATGCAGTGCAATCTCTATCAAAATACCAACAGCATTTTTCACAGAACTAGAACAAATGATCCTAAAATTTGTGTGGAACCACAAAAGACCTCAAACAGCCAAAGAAATCTTAAGAAGAACAAAGCTGGATTTCAAATCCCACATTTCAAGATATACCACCAGTGTAATAATCAAAACAGTATGTTACTGGCACAAAAATAGACACAGATCAATGGAACAGAATAGAGGGCCCAGAAATAAACCCACACTTCTATGGTCAATTAATCTATGACAAAGGATGCAAGAAAATACAATAAAGAAAAAGATGGTCTCTTCAATAAATGGTGCTGGGAAAACTGGACAGCTACATGCAAAACAATGAAACTGGACCACTTTCTTATACCATATACAAAACCAAACTCAAAATGGATTAAAGACCTAAACATGAAACCTCAAACCATACAATGTCAGAAAAGGACATAGACAGTAATTTCTTTGACATTGGTCATAGCAACATTTTTCTAGATATGTCTCCTAACACAAGAGAAACAAAAGCAAAAATAAATTACTGGGATCACACCAAAATAAAAGACTTTTGCACAATGAAGAAAATCATCAAGCTTTTACACAATGAAGAAAATCATCAACAAAACTAATAACCTACTGAATGGGAGAAGATATTTGCAAATGACATATCAATAAAGGGTTAGTATCCAAAACAGATAAAGAACTTACTAACTCAACACCAAAAAAAGCCCCAAATAATCCAATTAAAAAATGGGCAAAGGACCTGAATAGACATTTTTCCAAAGAAGACATACAAATAGCCAATAGAAACATGAAAAGATGCTCACTATCACTAAACATCAGGGAAATACAAATGAAAACCACAGTGAGGTATCACTTCACACCTGTCAGAACGGTTAAAAGCCAAAAGACAAGAAACAACAAGGGCTGATGAGGATGGGGAGAAAAGGGAACCCTTTTGCATCATTGGTGGGAATACAACTGGTGCAGCCACTGTGGAAACCAGTATGGTGGTTCCTCAAAAAATTAAAAACAGAACTACCACATGATCCCATAATTCCCCTACCTGGTACTTACCCTCCCAAAAAACGAAAACACTAATTTGAAAAGATATATGTACCATTTCATTTATAGCCAAGATATGGTAGCATCCCAAGTGTCCACTGATATGCCACTGTGGTATATATACACAATGCAGTAATACTCAGCCA
>NW_028012224.1:0-812 GCF_054177405.1 Leptonychotes weddellii
TTATTAATTCTTTCAAAGAACCAACTTCTAGTTTCGTTGATCTGATCTACTGTGTTTCTGGTTTCTAATTCATTGATTTCTGCTGTAATCTTTATTATTTCTCTTCTAATGTGTGGCTTAGGCATCGTTTGTTGCTTTTTCTCTAGTTCTTTAAGGTGTAGAGTTAGTTGGTGAATTCAGGATTTTTCTATTTTTTTGAATGAGGCTTGGATGGCTATGTATTTCCCCCTTAGGACTGCCTTTGCAGTATCCCATAGGTTTTGCACCAATATGTTTTCATTCTCATCGGTTTCCAAGAATTGTTTAAGTTCTTCTTTGGGTTCCTGGTTGACCCAAACATTCTTGAGCAGAGTGGTCTTTAGCTTCCAAGTTTCAAATTTCTTCCAAATTTTTTCTTGTCATTGAGTTCCAGTTTTAAAGAATTATGGTCTGAGAATATGCAGGGAATAATCGCAATCTTTTGATATCAGTTGAGACCTGATTTGTGACCCAGTATGTGGTCTATTCTGGAGAAAGTTCCATGTGCGCTCGAGAAGAATGAGTATTCTGTTGTTTTAGGGTGGAATGTTCTGTATATATCTATGAGGTCCATCTGGTCCAGTGTGTCATTCAAAGCTCTTGTTTCTTTCTTGATTTTCTGCTTAGATGATCTGTCTATTGCTGAGAGATTAACGTATTGTTATCAGTATGACTCTTTATTTTGGTTAATAGTTAACTTATGTAGATGGCTGCTCCCATGTTGTGGGCATAGATATTTACAATTGTTAGATCTTCTTGTTGGATAGACCCTTTAAGAATGATATAGTGTCCTT
>NW_028012225.1:0-812 GCF_054177405.1 Leptonychotes weddellii
GAGTAAGGAGAACATGGTTGGTCCTGGCTTCCCAGGGTGATAAGTCTAGTGTCAAGGAAAGACAATTCATCAAACTATTAAAATACAATGTGAGAAGGGTTGTGTTAAGGGATATATATACATATATATGTATATCATATATACATATTTATATATACATATATATATGTATATTATATATACTAACATGTGTGTGTATCTATATATCTATATCTATCTATATCCATATCTATATACATGATACTAATGGGAGATTATGGCTAGTTTTCTTTCTTCTACATCCAGGAAAACCTGAAATCTCATAATATTCTCCCACTCCTACCTCACTTAAGCATGCTCAGTATATTTTTAAAAAACTGAATACCAACTCTCCTCTGCCCTGAAACCATTTCAGTTTTGGATTGCAGGAAAGGTAAGGGATTAGGAGAATATGAATCTGGATTTTCCCAGATTACTTAGGTTCTCAGAAGGTAACTGTTTCCTGGTTTGATTTTATAATAGAAAATTTCACTAATATGGGAAATAAGAATTAGATATCAATGGGAATACATTTTTGTTATTTGATACTAAGCATACTTGGAAATAAATTAATCAGTGCAGGGGTGCCTGGGTGGCTCAGTTGGTTAAGCGTCTGACTTCAGTTCAGGTCATGATCCCAGGGTCCTGGGATCCAGCCCCACATGGGGCTCCCGGCTCAGCGGGAAGACTGCTTCTCCCTCTCCCTCTGCCCTTCCCCCTGCTCGTGACTGCCCTCTCTCTCTCCCTCTCTCTCTCAAATAAATAAGTAAAATCTTTTAAAAAAGAAATTAATC
>NW_028012226.1:0-812 GCF_054177405.1 Leptonychotes weddellii
GGTGGTTTGAAGTGTGTAATATTTATGTTGCTATTCTCATTAGAAAGTTTCAGAGTGCAGGCGTCTGGAGTAACCACCATCCCTCCGGCCATCTGACAGGCCAGACCTTCAACAGTCTTTGAAGTTTGTCTGTTTATATTTTTGTAGGTTTCTATATGTACCACACCTGTCAACTTGTCAAAAAAGAACAAGATTTAAATGGGGCATCCATGTGGGCTATATGCTAAATTCTCAATTCACGTGGAACCCAGAAAGGAGGTTTTTGTCCTTCTAAACTGGAGCCTGGGAATCAGCAGCACTTGCGTGCCTTCTCCCTTGAAAATGTGTCAGTTGGGGTTTGAAGATAATTCATTAAACAAATGTTTTAGAATTACACAGTTATAAACTACAGAATTTGAGAATCGGAAGGACCTCAAGCTCCCTTTTTGCATGTGTTGGACTTCATTCTAGACTTTTGGTTTTATACTATTTCTCTTCTCTTTCATGCATGGTATCCTTATCTGTTTAATACTTTTGAAAGCTTTTCTTTTGTTTCTTTATTATTGCTCTCATGTAATTTTCTGTCATCTGTTCAGATTTTCTTCTTGTCTTAACAACTTCGTATCCTAATTCGTCTGCTGAGACCATACTCTGTCTTTTCCTCCATTGTACATTTTTATTGCCTATCTAGGTATTATTCTGTTTTACAATGGATGTGATACTAAAAACTTACTTTTGTGTAGACTTACATTATGTTTTCAAAGATGCTTAATGTTAGTCGGATGAAACGCTATCTAGTTCCAGAGGTGCAGTTAGAGTAGATTCTGTCCTTT
>NW_028012227.1:0-812 GCF_054177405.1 Leptonychotes weddellii
TTCCCTGGAAAAGCACAGCACTTTCTCTTCACCTTCCTGTAGATCAACTTGGACTACAATTTCTCATCAAATTCATTCACATATTTTCTCTCAATTGTATTTCCCTAAACATGACCCTTTGACTCCATACTTCAAACACCCGGGACATCTGTTAAAAGTACACATAGTTGGGCCCTTTCTCAACCCTGTTATGTGATAACCTCTAGGGATAGAGTCTTGACATTTTTAAAAGGTCTTCCAGGTAATTAGAAGATACATCAAAATTTGGGAACCTTAACTTTATATGATACAGTACCTGTGGAAAGCTGGACAGCCTAAGACAAGGCTGGACCCAGATTGAATTTGAAATTTAAATTTTGGGCTCTTTCTATGAAGGATTTTCTCTACATCCCTTGTTGGGGTTCCCATCTTGTCCCCAGGTCCTTGGAGCCTCTCTATATTTTACCCTGAACACCCCCAAAGTTTTCCACCCGATTTATGTCTCCACTAAAAGTCATTATTTTTCTCTGTGCCCAACTTCCAGGAACCTATGGCAGATGTTGATGGTGGACAACTACTCTTCACCTGAGAATGGCTAGTTCTGATAAAAAACAGGCAAGGAGGGGGGCGGAGCAAGATGGCGGAGGAGTAGGAGACCTGGATTTCGTCTCCTCTCAGGAATTCAGCTGGATAGGGATCAAACCATTCTGAACACCTACAAACTCAACAGGAGATCGAAGAAAGGAATAGCAACAACTCTCTGAACAGAGAAGCGACCACTTTCTGGAAGGTAGGACGTGCGGAGAAGTGAATCCGAGGCGATATTCGGGAGG
>NW_028012228.1:0-812 GCF_054177405.1 Leptonychotes weddellii
CTTTGAAAAGACTGTTGCTTTAGAAATCAACATATATTGGTTATTTTAAAAGTAGGGTGATTGGCCACAAGCTATATGACTAATATATAATATTAAACTCTTCACTAACCTTTCTAATTTTTTCACGGATTTTGTAGACATCTTTCAAAGCAACATAATGTTTATCTTTTCCGTTTTGTTTCTGAAAGTACCTCTAACTCACCTTAGTTAAGGAGAAGCAGTAATTTTTCTTTTTAATGAGTCAAGTGATACACTATTGTCCTGCTTTTCTACCTTCACCATTCTTTCCTCTCAATTGGAGAAAATCTGTTCTAAGAACCTAACAACTCAGAAAATGCCTCTTATAAATATCCTGACAATTACAGCAATTTTTCATTTTGTGTGTGTGTGAAAAATCTAGTGATAGTTAGATATACTAAACCTGCAACTTTGTTTCTTTTAGTATTGTGTTTTACTTTAGTGTTTTTATAGGAGCTGCAAAATTTTATAGACTACATATATCTTAACACTTGAAGCTCTGAATTAATTTGTCTGCAATTAAAACATTTCTTGTTCTATGAATTTTGTAAGCTAGCTCCATTAAGCCAAGTCAAGTTTAGTATGGTTTCTTAAACAAAGGTCCAGTGTATCTTTTACATTCTTAACTCTCTTTCTAAGAAATTGCCTCTTTTTGAAGGTATGGGAAGAAAACTATTAGAGACCATACTTTTGTTGAGAAGTGGCATCTGTGAAGTGAAGGCACTATTTGGCTTTAAAACAATTCTTTCTTAGGAATTTTGTATCCTGTTGATATTGGAGGTATTTCTCATCTT
>NW_028012229.1:0-812 GCF_054177405.1 Leptonychotes weddellii
AAAAAAAAAAGAATAGTTCAATTCTCCTTTATCCCAAGTACTCTGGGCAGTGTATCACTATCCCAATTATTTCTGAAGTTCTTGGAATCAGGTGCTGTAGTTCTCTTTGTCATGTTTATGTCCAAAATTAAATTCTAGTTATTACTGAATGGTTTGATCCCTGCCATCTCAACTTTTATAGTTTCTTTCTTTTCTTCCTGTCCCATTGCTCTGTGATGTGTCTTATCCCCGTTCCTTCTTTCGAACCCCCATTGGAATTCTTTTTGGTGTAACCAGTTTTTACTCAGGGTTTTGGCAGAATGAAGCAACACTAGCAGAGTACATAAGTACATAAAAGAAAACAATTTTTAATTTATCACAAGATATCCGTGCCACAAAGATATTATCACAAGATAATAGCATTGAACCATCACCACCATAGAAAACTTTCCACCAACTGCCCTTATTCTAAAGCTGTTTGTTTGCTTATTTTTTATTTTTTGTGTTTTTATCTTCCACAACTTTAATCCCATCATGTCTTCTTCACATTGTCCAGCAACAGCTCAAAACTCAAAACTAAAAATGCCTGTTACTTTATTAAGCAAAGTTAGCTTTCCTGACTTCCTTGTCCTTCATAACAAAAGGATCATTAAAATGTTTCTCTAAACAAAAGTTATCATCTGTGATCTCCAACTTAAGAAATACACCAACAGAACGTTGAAACTGAAGTTTTTCTTTCATGTAAGATGAAATCCATTGACAGCAAACTGTCCCACTGCTAGTCTCTGAAAGCATAAAGGAATTTTGAGAAACTGACTCTCTTCATTTGCTGA
>NW_028012230.1:0-812 GCF_054177405.1 Leptonychotes weddellii
ATAATATTGAAGAATAAGAATGGAAAGGAAAGATTTACATAAACAGAAAATAGAATTTCCGATAGGGATAAAACTTCCATTATTTGCAGAAAATATGATTGTATACATAAAAATAAGCAAACAATATTAAACACAGGTATTTAGAAAGCTTGCTGGATGCAAGTTATAAAAATATGTACCTAAAGACAAATCCAAGAGTGATAAAACAGCATTATTTGTTATACAAAAATGAGGAACAACCCAATGTTTTGTCAGGAATAGTACTAAGAAATAAATTGTGGTATGCTCATACAATGGGATGCTATGTATTCTTCCCATGTGGCTTTAATAGACCAGAGAATGCCCAGTAAGTTCAATATAAATGGCCAGTTGGCTTGATTACTTTTTATTGTATGCTTTTTTTATCCATATTTTATTTTGTCTAGCATAAACAGAAAAGTCATTCTTTTTTTTCATTTATTCATAAAATATTTGTTGAAGACTCTCTTCCAGGTACATGGTGGCTGAAAACGCCAAGTGGAGTACATAGTTTATTAAAAGGGAAATATTAATAAAAAACAAACAAATGTTAAATTATTGCTGGAATGAATATCACCAATGAGAAGCACAGTGACCTAAGAGAACTCTTAATAGGGAAACAATACAGTTTGAGTTGAGAGAAGTCATGATTGACAAAGTCATTATGGAGCTGAGGTCTCAGAAGAGTGGAAACTCACCAAGGGAAATGGATTGAGGGGAAAAAATGGTTCCAGGGAGGGTCCCCTGTCACATTTAAGAAACACAGTCTGATGTGATTATAGCAGAGACTGACA
>NW_028012231.1:0-812 GCF_054177405.1 Leptonychotes weddellii
GTGGCGGGCATTCGCCTCCGGGAACCTGCAGACTGAATCCACTCCACTCCACGTGCCACCTGATTCTAGCCTGGAGATGCTGGGTGCCCCCCAACCCGACCACACCTGTGCACATTTCCTCGCAAGCCATTCCCCCAGACTGCTCACCTGGTCCCCTCTGACTCTGAAAACACTGAAAACCTGAGGGCTCTCCCACCCCCAGCTGAAAAGACAGGCCCTGTGCGGATGGCTGCCTGCCCTGATGGGACCAGCAAACTAGACGTCATCCTGCAGTCACTTTAGATCAATAGCACCACAAACAAGAACGGTGGCACATGGACGTCACACTGGTGGGAATGGCATTAACTGGACAGCTGCCCAAACCTAGAAATTTCAGCTCCTGGGAACACTGGGAGAGGGTTCCCTTCCCCTTCTCACAAAGAGGGCGAAACTGAGGCCCAGGGGCTCAGAGCAACCTGCTTTTAGGTCACACCGCTAGTGAATAACCAAAAAGAGAGCCCCGCCGTCCTGCTCTCTAGGTGGCACCTTCCATCTCCCCATTTTCCCCTCCCCAAACCACGAATTCCAAAACATGTATAATTTTAGAACCCCCAGCTGTGGCTGAGTAATACCATGGCCAGCACTAACAGCGTCGTCGTGGGAGTTGTGACAGCCAAAAAGCAGTCACAGCGAGAACCAAAAAAACAAAAACCAAAAAACAACAATCTGAAAATTTAGGGAAGGTGTATTATTTTGTCTTCAGCAGCCCAAAGCCAGCCAAGTTCCTGGAGGGTCGACAACGGAGGGATAGCTGAAAGAATGAAGTGCGGGGG
>NW_028012232.1:0-812 GCF_054177405.1 Leptonychotes weddellii
TTATCAAAGAGAAGATATGCTTTATGCAGATAGGAAACCATATCTGTCTCATTTACCATATTGTGCTCAGCTTCTGGAATCTTGCCTAGAACATATTTGAGAATCAGTAAGTATTTACTCAGGATATGAGTGAATAAATTCTACAAGATACTCTAAAGTGTTGAATACTTAAATGGTTTATATATTTTCTTAAAAATAACGTTAAAATAATGCAACAGTAATAGATTCACAATCAACAGATTACTGTTTAATCTAAAACATATTATAGATGCTGTGTCCTTTATTGTGACTATTATGAAAAAATAATCATTTCAAATTAAGGAAAATGATAATTTCAAATAAATTCACTTTGATTTTTAAAACATTAAAGTTGAAAAGCAGAAGCTTTTCTAAAATTGTAGCACCAAATGACATATTCACTACCTGAGGTTTCTTTTAATTAGCAATAATCGCGCCTCGGATAAACTTCATAGGCTACGATACTGCCACTGTGCAAAGCTACCTGAGGTTTCTTGAAACGGAGCAATTTGAATTTAATCTGGTATCTTAAATAACTTAATACCCATTGTGCATTTAAAAACGTCAATTTAAATTTTGTGCGGCTTCTTTAGGTATTGCCTATGACTTGGTAAATAACTAAGTCTGGTTTTATATATTCTCAAGTGTCATTTGGTTGATGCTCAAAGAATCATGCACAACTACTTCAGTTATTTTTTTTTCTTTACTTTAAAATTATATTCCTTTAAGCTATAAAAATTTTTGTTTTCCTAAACACATTTAATAATTATAAGTAAATAAGGGCAAGTGTTGCC
>NW_028012233.1:0-812 GCF_054177405.1 Leptonychotes weddellii
TTATCATGCTCTTTAATAATACTTTTGACTTAGGAAAATGAATTGAATGGAAATGGACTTTAAATGAGGCAAAAAGCATTTAGGTTACATGTAAGGCTGGATTTTGCGCACACAGAAAATTATTTCACGTGGGCATTCCATTCTTGGGAAGATGATGCAATCCACTTTGCTAATGATTTTTCAACACTCATATCATTCTGTATGCTGTAAGCATGGCTTATGCTGAAGTCAGGAAGACATCCCTAATGACATCTTAAAGACCTCAGATGTTTGTGACTTATAACACCTCCTCTAGGAAGCCCCAGTCATGTCAATGGAACTAAGTGGACATCACTATACTGGGTTGGCCAAGGGCCCAGTATTTGAAAATCATAAATTATTTGTTTCTTTATACAAATGCGTCATTTTGGAACTCTGACTAGAAATTATCCTCAGTACACCTTAAACATACACAATGTTACATGTCAACTATACCTCAGTTAAAACAAAACAACAACAACAACAACAAAGAAATTCCTCAGAATCATACTTTCTTCTCATTTCAATTCCTTATGGGACGGTCTACATGTGAAATGAGCCCCTAAATATTACAACAAGGTAGACATAACTGTATAAGAATTTCAACAAAAGTCTCATTTTTAAACACCAAGTTCTTAAAAGTTACAGCAATGTTTTGTACATGTTGTTTTTAATGTTTTCTGATTATTAAATTATAAATATAGTCCTAAAAAATAAACATAAAAAAGTGATTCTTTTGTCCAAGGTGCCTATTAATTAGCCAAAAAAGCCCTCACTTGAACACCTAAATCATC